>NW_026294820.1:0-55000 GCF_026119805.1 Tympanuchus pallidicinctus | reverse complement strand
ACCCCATAGCTCAGCATGGCTGCCCCATAGCTGCGTTGGGTGCCCCATAGCTGAGTTGGGTGCCCCATAGCTCAGCACTATGCGCCCCATAGCTCAGCACTGTGTGCCCCATAGCTCAGCCCTATGCGCCCCATAGCTCAGCATGGCTGCCCCACGGCTGCGTTTCGTGCCCCATAGCTCAGCACTGGCTGAGCTCAGCATGGCTGCCCCATAGCTGCGTTGGGTGCCCCATAGCTCAGCCCTGTGCGCCCCATAGCTCAGCACTATGCGCCCCATAGCTCAGCACTATGCGCCCCATAGCTCAGCACTGGCTGCCCCATAGCTGCGTTGGGTGCCCCATAGCTCAGCCCTGTACGCCCCATAGCTCAGCATGGCTGCCCCATAGCTGCGTTGGGTGCCCCATAGCTCAGCACTGTGCGCCCCATAGCTCAGCCCTGGCTGCCCCATAGCTCAGCCCTGTGCGCCCCATACCTCAGCATGGCTGCCCCATAGCTCAGCATGGCTGCCCCATAGCTCAGCACTGTGCGCCCCATAGCTCAGCATGGCTGCCCCATAGCTGCGTTGGGTGCCCCATAGCTCAGCCCTATGCGCCCCATAGCTCAGCATGGCTGCCCCATAGCTCAGCACTGTGTGCCCCATAGCTCAGCCCTATGCGCCCCATAGCTCAGCATGGCTGCCCCATAGCTGCGTTGGGTTCCCCATAGCTCAGCATTGTGCGCCCCATAGCTGCGTTGGGTGCCCCATAGCTCAGCATGGCTGCCCCATAGCTGCGTTGGGTGCCCCATAGCTCAGCCCTGTGCGCCCCATAGCTCAGCATGGCTGCCCCATAGCTGCGTTTCGTGCCCCATAGCTCAGCCCTGGCTGCCCCATAGCTCAGCATGGCTGCCCCATAGCTGCGTTGGGTGCCCCATAGCTCAGCATGGCTGCCCCATAGCTGCGTTTTGTGCCCCATAGCTCAGCACTGTGCGCCCCATAGCTCAGCATGGCTGCCCCATAGCTGCGTTTTGTGCCCCATAGCTCAGCACTGGCTGCCCCATAGCTGAGTTGGGTGCCCCATAGCTCAGCCCTATGCGCCCCATAGCTCAGCACTATGCGCCCCATAGCTCAGCATGGCTGCCCCATAGCTGCGTTTTGTGCCCCATAGCTCAGCACTGGCTGCCCCATAGCTGAGTTGGGTGCCCCATCGCTCAGCACTGGCTGCCCCATAGCTCAGCCCTGTGCGCCCCATAGCTCAGCATGGCTGCCCCATAGCTGCGTTGGGTGCCCCATAGCTGAGTTGGGTGCCCCATCGCTCAGCATGGCTGCCCCATAGCTCAGCCCTGTGTGCCCCATAGCTCAGCATGGCTGCCCCATAGCTGCGTTTTGTGCCCCATAGCTCAGCACTGGCTGCCCCATAGCTGAGTTGGGTGCCCCATCGCTCAGCACTGGCTGCCCCATAGCTCAGCCCTGTGCGCCCCATAGCTCAGCATGGCTGCCCCATAGCTGCGTTGGGTGCCCCATAGCTGAGTTGGGTGCCCCATAGCTCAGCACTATGCGCCCCATAGCTCAGCATGGCTGCCCCATAGCTCAGCACTGTGTGCCCCATAGCTCAGCACTATGCGCCCCATAGCTCAGCATGGCTGCCCCACGGCTGCGTTTTGTGCCCCATAGCTCAGCACTGGCTGCCCCATAGCTCAGCATGGCTGCCCCATAGCTGCGTTGGGTGCCCCATAGCTCAGCATGGCTGCCCCATAGCTGCGTTGGGTGCCCCATAGCTCAGCCCTGTGCGCCCCATAGCTCAGCACTGGCTGCCCCATAGCTCAGCACTATGCGCCCCATAGCTCAGCACTGGCTGCCCCATAGCTGCGTTGGGTGCCCCATAGCTCAGCACTGGCTGCCCCATAGCTCAGCATGGCTGCCCCATATCTGCGTTGGGTGCCCCATAGCTCAGCATTGTGCGCCCCATAGCTGCGTTGGGTGCCCCATAGCTCAGCCCTATGCGCCCCATGGCTCAGCACTATGCGCCCCATAGCTCAGCATGGCTGCCCCATAGCTCAGCACTGTGTGCCCCATAGCTCAGCCCTATGCGCCCCATAGCTCAGCATGGCTGCCCCACGGCTGCGTTTCGTGCCCCATAGCTCAGCACTGGCTGCCCCATAGCTCAGCATGGCTGCCCCATAGCTGCGTTTCGTGCCCCATAGCTGAGTTGGGTGCCCCATAGCTCAGCATGGCTGCCCCATAGCTGAATTGGGTTCCCCATAGCTCAGCCCTGTGCGCCCCATAGCTCAGCACTATGCGCCCCATAGCTCAGCACTGGCTGCCCCATAGCTGCGTTGGGTGCCCCATAGCTCAGCATGGCTGCCCCATAGCTCAGCATGGCTGCCCCATAGCTGCGTTGGGTGCCCCATAGCTCAGCATTGTGCGCCCCATAGCTGCGTTGGGTGCCCCATAGCTCAGCATGGCTGCCCCATAGCTGCGTTGGGTGCCCCATAGCTCAGCCCTGTGCGCCCCATAGCTCAGCATGGCTGCCCCATAGCTGAGTTGGGTGCCCCATAGCTCAGCCCTGGCTGCCCCATAGCTCAGCATGGCTGCCCCATAGCTGCGTTGGGTGCCCCATAGCTCAGCATGGCTGCCCCATAGCTCAGCACTGTGTGCCCCATAGCTCAGCCCTATGCGCCCCATAGCTCAGCATGGCTGCCCCATAGCTGCGTTGGGTGCCCCATAGCTCAGCATTGTGCGCCCCATAGCTGCGTTGGGTGCCCCATAGCTCAGCATGGCTGCCCCATAGCTGCGTTGGGTGCCCCATAGCTCAGCCCTGTGCACCCCATAGCTCAGCATGGCTGCCCCATAGCTGCGTTTCGTGCCCCATAGCTCAGCCCTGGCTGCCCCATAGCTCAGCATGGCTGCCCCATAGCTGCGTTGGGTGCCCCATAGCTCAGCATGGCTGCCCCATAGCTGCGTTTCGTGCCCCATAGCTCAGCACTGTGCGCCCCATAGCTCAGCATGGCTGCCCCATAGCTGCGTTTTGTGCCCCATAGCTCAGCATGGCTGCCCCATAGCTGCGTTGGGTGCCCCATAGCTCAGCCCTGTGCGCCCCATAGCTCAGCACTATGTGCCCCATAGCTCAGCATGGCTGCCCCATAGCTCAGCACTGGCTGCCCCATAGCTGCGTTGGGTGCCCCATAGCTCAGTACTGGCTGCCCCATAGCTCAGCATGGCTGCCCCATAGCTCAGCATGGCTGCCCCATAGCTGCGTTGGGTGCCCCATAGCTCAGCCCTGTGTGCCCCATAGCTCAGCATGGCTGCCCCATAGCTCTGCACTGTGCGCCCCATAGCTCAGCACTATGCGCCCCATAGCTCAGCATGGCTGCCCCACGGCTGCGTTGGGTGCCCCATAGCTCAGCATGGCTGCCCCATAGCTCAGCACTGTGCGCCCCATAGCTCAGCATGGCTGCCCCATAGCTGCGTTTTGTGCCCCATAGCTCAGCACTGGCTGCCCCATAGCTGAGTTGGGTGCCCCATCGCTCAGCATGGCTGCCCCATAGCTCAGCCCTGTGTGCCCCATAGCTCAGCACTGGCTGCCCCATAGCTGAGTTGGGTGCCCCATCGCTCAGCACTGGCTGCCCCATAGCTCAGCCCTGTGCGCCCCATAGCTCAGCATGGCTGCCCCATAGCTGCGTTGGGTGCCCCATAGCTGAGTTGGGTGCCCCATAGCTCAGCACTATGCGCCCCATAGCTCAGCATGGCTGCCCCATAGCTCAGCACTGTGTGCCCCATAGCTCAGCACTATGCGCCCCATAGCTCAGCATGGCTGCCCCACGGCTGCGTTTTGTGCCCCATAGCTCAGCACTGGCTGCCCCATAGCTCAGCATGGCTGCCCCATAGCTGCGTTGGGTGCCCCATAGCTCAGCATGGCTGCCCCATAGCTGCGTTGGGTGCCCCATAGCTCAGCCCTGTGCGCCCCATAGCTCAGCACTGGCTGCCCCATAGCTCAGCACTATGCGCCCCATAGCTCAGCACTGGCTGCCCCATAGCTGCGTTGGGTGCCCCATAGCTCAGCACTGGCTGCCCCATAGCTCAGCATGGCTGCCCCATATCTGCGTTGGGTGCCCCATAGCTCAGCATTGTGCGCCCCATAGCTGCGTTGGGTGCCCCATAGCTCAGCCCTATGCGCCCCATGGCTCAGCACTATGCGCCCCATAGCTCAGCATGGCTGCCCCATAGCTGCGTTTCGTGCCCCATAGCTGAGTTGGGTGCCCCATAGCTCAGCATGGCTGCCCCACGGCTGCGTTGGGTGCCCCATAGCTCAGCATGGCTGCCCCACGGCTGCGTTGGGTGCCCCATAGCTCAGCATGGCTGCCCCATAGCTGAATTGGGTTCCCCATAGCTCAGCCCTGTGCGCCCCATAGCTCAGCACTATGCGCCCCATAGCTCAGCACTGGCTGCCCCATAGCTGCGTTGGGTGCCCCATAGCTCAGCACTGGCTGCCCCATAGCTGCGTTGGGTGCCCCATAGCTCAGCACTGGCTGCCCCATAGCTCAGCATGGCTGCCCCATAGCTGCGTTGGGTGCCCCATAGCTCAGCATTGTGCGCCCCATAGCTGCGTTGGGTGCCCCATAGCTCAGCATGGCTGCCCCATAGCTGCGTTGGGTGCCCCATAGCTCAGCCCTGTGCGCCCCATAGCTCAGCATGGCTGCCCCATAGCTGAGTTGGGTGCCCCATAGCTCAGCCCTGGCTGCCCCATAGCTCAGCATGGCTGCCCCATAGCTGCGTTGGGTGCCCCATAGCTCAGCATGGCTGCCCCATAGCTCAGCACTGTGTGCCCCATAGCTCAGCCCTATGCGCCCCATAGCTCAGCATGGCTGCCCCATAGCTGCGTTGGGTGCCCCATAGCTCAGCATTGTGCGCCCCATAGCTGCGTTGGGTGCCCCATAGCTCAGCATGGCTGCCCCATAGCTGCGTTGGGTGCCCCATAGCTCAGCCCTGTGCACCCCATAGCTCAGCATGGCTGCCCCATAGCTGCGTTTCGTGCCCCATAGCTCAGCCCTGGCTGCCCCATAGCTCAGCATGGCTGCCCCATAGCTGCGTTGGGTGCCCCATAGCTCAGCATGGCTGCCCCATAGCTGCGTTTCGTGCCCCATAGCTCAGCACTGTGCGCCCCATAGCTCAGCATGGCTGCCCCATAGCTGCGTTTCGTGCCCCATAGCTCAGCACTGTGCGCCCCATAGCTCAGCATGGCTGCCCCATAGCTGCGTTTCGTGCCCCATAGCTCAGCCCTGGCTGCCCCATAGCTCAGCATGGCTGCCCCATCGCTCAGCCCTGGCTGCCCCATAGCTCAGCATGGCTGCCCCATAGCTGCGTTGGGTGCCCCATAGCTCAGCACTGTGCGCCCCATAGCTCAGCCCTGGCTGCCCCATAGCTCAGCCCTGTGCGCCCCATACCTCAGCATGGCTGCCCCATAGCTCAGCATGGCTGCCCCATAGCTCAGCACTGTGCGCCCCATAGCTCAGCATGGCTGCCCCATAGCTGCGTTGGGTGCCCCATAGCTCAGCCCTATGCGCCCCATAGCTCAGCATGGCTGCCCCATAGCTCAGCACTGTGTGCCCCATAGCTCAGCCCTATGCGCCCCATAGCTCAGCATGGCTGCCCCATAGCTGCGTTGGGTTCCCCATAGCTCAGCATTGTGCGCCCCATAGCTGCGTTGGGTGCCCCATAGCTCAGCATGGCTGCCCCATAGCTGCGTTGGGTGCCCCATAGCTCAGCCCTGTGCGCCCCATAGCTCAGCATGGCTGCCCCATAGCTGCGTTTCGTGCCCCATAGCTCAGCCCTGGCTGCCCCATAGCTCAGCATGGCTGCCCCATAGCTGCGTTGGGTGCCCCATAGCTCAGCATGGCTGCCCCATAGCTGCGTTTCGTGCCCCATAGCTCAGCACTGTGCGCCCCATAGCTCAGCATGGCTGCCCCATAGCTGCGTTTTGTGCCCCATAGCTCAGCACTGGCTGCCCCATAGCTGAGTTGGGTGCCCCATAGCTCAGCCCTATGCGCCCCATAGCTCAGCACTATGCGCCCCATAGCTCAGCATGGCTGCCCCATAGCTGCGTTTTGTGCCCCATAGCTCAGCACTGGCTGCCCCATAGCTGAGTTGGGTGCCCCATCGCTCAGCACTGGCTGCCCCATAGCTCAGCCCTGTGCGCCCCATAGCTCAGCATGGCTGCCCCATAGCTGCGTTGGGTGCCCCATAGCTGAGTTGGGTGCCCCATAGCTCAGCACTATGCGCCCCATAGCTCAGCATGGCTGCCCCATAGCTCAGCACTGTGTGCCCCATAGCTCAGCACTATGCGCCCCATAGCTCAGCATGGCTGCCCCACGGCTGCGTTTTGTGCCCCATAGCTCAGCACTGGCTGCCCCATAGCTCAGCATGGCTGCCCCATATCTGCGTTGGGTGCCCCATAGCTCAGCATTGTGCGCCCCATAGCTGCGTTGGGTGCCCCATAGCTCAGCCCTATGCGCCCCATGGCTCAGCACTATGCGCCCCATAGCTCAGCATGGCTGCCCCATAGCTCAGCACTGTGTGCCCCATAGCTCAGCCCTATGCGCCCCATAGCTCAGCATGGCTGCCCCACGGCTGCGTTTCGTGCCCCATAGCTCAGCACTGGCTGCCCCATAGCTCAGCATGGCTGCCCCATAGCTGCGTTTCGTGCCCCATAGCTGAGTTGGGTGCCCCATAGCTCAGCATGGCTGCCCCATAGCTGAATTGGGTTCCCCATAGCTCAGCCCTGTGCGCCCCATAGCTCAGCACTATGCGCCCCATAGCTCAGCACTGGCTGCCCCATAGCTGCGTTGGGTGCCCCATAGCTCAGCACTGGCTGCCCCATAGCTCAGCATGGCTGCCCCATAGCTGCGTTGGGTGCCCCATAGCTCAGCACTGGCTGCCCCATAGCTCAGCATGGCTGCCCCATTGCTGCGTTGGGTGCCCCATAGCTCAGCATTGTGCGCCCCATAGCTGCGTTGGGTGCCCCATAGCTCAGCATGGCTGCCCCATAGCTGCGTTGGGTGCCCCATAGCTCAGCCCTGTGCGCCCCATAGCTCAGCATGGCTGCCCCATAGCTGAGTTGGGTGCCCCATAGCTCAGCCCTGGCTGCCCCATAGCTCAGCATGGCTGCCCCATAGCTGCGTTGGGTGCCCCATAGCTCAGCATGGCTGCCCCATAGCTCAGCACTGTGTGCCCCATAGCTCAGCCCTATGCGCCCCATAGCTCAGCATGGCTGCCCCATAGCTGCGTTGGGTGCCCCATAGCTCAGCATTGTGCGCCCCATAGCTGCGTTGGGTGCCCCATAGCTCAGCATGGCTGCCCCATAGCTGCGTTGGGTGCCCCATAGCTCAGCCCTGTGCACCCCATAGCTCAGCATGGCTGCCCCATAGCTGCGTTTCGTGCCCCATAGCTCAGCCCTGGCTGCCCCATAGCTCAGCATGGCTGCCCCATAGCTGCGTTGGGTGCCCCATAGCTCAGCATGGCTGCCCCATAGCTGCGTTTCGTGCCCCATAGCTCAGCACTGTGCGCCCCATAGCTCAGCATGGCTGCCCCATAGCTGCGTTTTGTGCCCCATAGCTCAGCATGGCTGCCCCATAGCTGCGTTGGGTGCCCCATAGCTCAGCCCTGTGCGCCCCATAGCTCAGCACTATGTGCCCCATAGCTCAGCACTGTGCGCCCCATAGCTCAGCATGGCTGCCCCATAGCTCAGCACTGGCTGCCCCATAGCTGCGTTGGGTGCCCCATAGCTCAGTACTGGCTGCCCCATAGCTCAGCATGGCTGCCCCATAGCTCAGCATGGCTGCCCCATAGCTGCGTTGGGTGCCCCATAGCTCAGCCCTGTGTGCCCCATAGCTCAGCATGGCTGCCCCATAGCTCTGCACTGTGCGCCCCATAGCTCAGCACTATGCGCCCCATAGCTCAGCATGGCTGCCCCACGGCTGCGTTGGGTGCCCCATAGCTCAGCATGGCTGCCCCATAGCTCAGCACTGTGCGCCCCATAGCTCAGCATGGCTGCCCCATAGCTGCGTTTTGTGCCCCATAGCTCAGCACTGGCTGCCCCATAGCTGAGTTGGGTGCCCCATCGCTCAGCATGGCTGCCCCATAGCTCAGCCCTGTGTGCCCCATAGCTCAGCATGGCTGCCCCATAGCTGCGTTTTGTGCCCCATAGCTCAGCACTGGCTGCCCCATAGCTGAGTTGGGTGCCCCATCGCTCAGCACTGGCTGCCCCATAGCTCAGCCCTGTGCGCCCCATAGCTCAGCATGGCTGCCCCATAGCTGCGTTGGGTGCCCCATAGCTGAGTTGGGTGCCCCATAGCTCAGCACTATGCGCCCCATAGCTCAGCATGGCTGCCCCATAGCTCAGCACTGTGTGCCCCATAGCTCAGCACTATGCGCCCCATAGCTCAGCATGGCTGCCCCACGGCTGCGTTTTGTGCCCCATAGCTCAGCACTGGCTGCCCCATAGCTCAGCATGGCTGCCCCATAGCTGCGTTGGGTGCCCCATAGCTCAGCATGGCTGCCCCATAGCTGCGTTGGGTGCCCCATAGCTCAGCCCTGTGCGCCCCATAGCTCAGCACTGGCTGCCCCATAGCTCAGCACTATGCGCCCCATAGCTCAGCACTGGCTGCCCCATAGCTGCGTTGGGTGCCCCATAGCTCAGCACTGGCTGCCCCATAGCTCAGCATGGCTGCCCCATATCTGCGTTGGGTGCCCCATAGCTCAGCATTGTGCGCCCCATAGCTGCGTTGGGTGCCCCATAGCTCAGCCCTATGCGCCCCATGGCTCAGCACTATGCGCCCCATAGCTCAGCATGGCTGCCCCATAGCTCAGCACTGTGTGCCCCATAGCTCAGCCCTATGCGCCCCATAGCTCAGCATGGCTGCCCCACGGCTGCGTTTCGTGCCCCATAGCTCAGCATGGCTGCCCCATAGCTGCGTTTCGTGCCCCATAGCTGAGTTGGGTGCCCCATAGCTCAGCATGGCTGCCCCACGGCTGCGTTGGGTGCCCCATAGCTCAGCATGGCTGCCCCACGGCTGCGTTGGGTGCCCCATAGCTCAGCATGGCTGCCCCATAGCTGAATTGGGTTCCCCATAGCTCAGCCCTGTGCGCCCCATAGCTCAGCACTATGCGCCCCATAGCTCAGCACTGGCTGCCCCATAGCTGCGTTGGGTGCCCCATAGCTCAGCACTGGCTGCCCCATAGCTGCGTTGGGTGCCCCATAGCTCAGCACTGGCTGCCCCATAGCTCAGCATGGCTGCCCCATAGCTGCGTTGGGTGCCCCATAGCTCAGCATTGTGCGCCCCATAGCTGCGTTGGGTGCCCCATAGCTCAGCATGGCTGCCCCATAGCTGCGTTGGGTGCCCCATAGCTCAGCCCTGTGCGCCCCATAGCTCAGCATGGCTGCCCCATAGCTGAGTTGGGTGCCCCATAGCTCAGCCCTGGCTGCCCCATAGCTCAGCATGGCTGCCCCATAGCTGCGTTGGGTGCCCCATAGCTCAGCATGGCTGCCCCATAGCTCAGCACTGTGTGCCCCATAGCTCAGCCCTATGCGCCCCATAGCTCAGCATGGCTGCCCCATAGCTGCGTTGGGTGCCCCATAGCTCAGCATTGTGCGCCCCATAGCTGCGTTGGGTGCCCCATAGCTCAGCATGGCTGCCCCATAGCTGCGTTGGGTGCCCCATAGCTCAGCCCTGTGCACCCCATAGCTCAGCATGGCTGCCCCATAGCTGCGTTTCGTGCCCCATAGCTCAGCCCTGGCTGCCCCATAGCTCAGCATGGCTGCCCCATAGCTGCGTTGGGTGCCCCATAGCTCAGCATGGCTGCCCCATAGCTGCGTTTCGTGCCCCATAGCTCAGCACTGTGCGCCCCATAGCTCAGCATGGCTGCCCCATAGCTGCGTTTCGTGCCCCATAGCTCAGCCCTGGCTGCCCCATAGCTCAGCATGGCTGCCCCATCGCTCAGCCCTGGCTGCCCCATAGCTCAGCATGGCTGCCCCATAGCTGCGTTGGGTGCCCCATAGCTCAGCATGGCTGCCCCATAGCTGCGTTGGGTGCCCCATAGCTCAGCATGGCTGCCCCATAGCTGCGTTGGGTGCCCCATAGCTCAGCATGGCTGCCCCATAGCTGCGTTGGGTGCCCCATAGCTCAGCCCTGTGCGCCCCATAGCTCAGCACTATGTGCCCCATAGCTCAGCATGGCTGCCCCATAGCTCAGCACTGGCTGCCCCATAGCTGCGTTGGGTGCCCCATAGCTCAGTACTGGCTGCCCCATAGCTCAGCATGGCTGCCCCATAGCTCAGCATGGCTGCCCCATAGCTGCGTTGGGTGCCCCATAGCTCAGCACTGGCTGCCCCATAGCTCAGCATGGCTGCCCCATATCTGCGTTGGGTGCCCCATAGCTCAGCATTGTGCGCCCCATAGCTGCGTTGGGTGCCCCATAGCTCAGCCCTATGCGCCCCATGGCTCAGCACTATGCGCCCCATAGCTCAGCATGGCTGCCCCATAGCTCAGCACTGTGTGCCCCATAGCTCAGCATGGCTGCCCCATAGCTCAGCACTGTGTGCCCCATAGCTCAGCATGGCTGCCCCATAGCTGCGTTGGGTGCCCCATAGCTCAGCCCTGTGTGCCCCATAGCTCAGCATGGCTGCCCCATAGCTCAGCACTGTGCGCCCCATAGCTCAGCATGGCTGCCCCATAGCTGCGTTTTGTGCCCCATAGCTCAGCACTGGCTGCCCCATAGCTGAGTTGGGTGCCCCATCGCTCAGCATGGCTGCCCCATAGCTGCGTTTTGTGCCCCATAGCTCAGCATGGCTGCCCCATAGCTCAGCACTGTGTGCCCCATAGCTCAGCATGGCTGCCCCATAGCTCAGCCCTGTGTGCCCCATAGCTCAGCATGGCTGCCCCATAGCTGCGTTTCGTGCCCCATAGCTCAGCCCTGTGCGCCCCATAGCTCAGCATGGCTGCCCCATAGCTGCGTTTTGTGCCCCATAGCTGCGTTGGGTGCCCCATAGCTCAGCTTGGCTGCCCCATAGCTCAGCACTGGCTGCCCCATAGGTCAGCACTGTGCGCCCCATAGCTCAGCATGGCTGCCCCATAGCTCAGCACTATACGCTCCATAGCTCAGCATGGCTGCCCCACGGCTGCGTTGGGTGCCCCATAGCTCAGCATGGCTGCCCCACGGCTGCGTTGGGTGCCCCATAGCTCAGCCCTGTGCGCCCCATAGCTCAGCATGGCTGCCCCACGGCTGTGCTCTGTGCCCCATAGCTCAGCATGGCTGCCCCATAGCTGAGTTGGGTGCCCCATAGCTCAGCCCTGTGCGCCCCATAGCTCAGCATGGCTGCCCCATAGCTCAGCATGGCTGCCCCATAGCTGAATTGGGTGCCCCATAGCTCAGCATGGCTGCCCCATAGCTGCGTTGGGTGCCCCATAGCTCAGCCCTGTGCGCCCCATAGCTCAGCACTATGTGCCCCATAGCTCAGCATGGCTGCCCCATAGCTGCGTTGGGTGCCTCATCGCTCAGCATGGCTGCCCCATAGCTCAGCCCTGTGCGCCCCATAGCTCAGCATGGCTGCCCCATAGCTGAGTTGGGTGCCCCATAGCTCAGCATGGCTGCCCCATAGCTGCGTTGGGTGCCCCATAGCTCAGCCCTGTGCGCCCCATAGCTCAGCACTATGTGCCCCATAGCTCAGCATGGCTGCCCCATAGCTGCGTTGGGTGCCTCATCGCTCAGCATGGCTGCCCCATAGCTCAGCCCTGTGCGCCCCATAGCTCAGCATGGCTGCCCCATAGCTGAGTTGGGTGCCCCATAGCTCAGCATGGCTGCCCCATAGCTGCGTTGGGTGCCCCATAGCTCAGCCCTGTGCGCCCCATAGCTCAGCATGGCTGCCCCATAGCTGCGTTTTGTGCCCCATAGCTCAGCACTGGCTGCCCCATAGCTGAGTTGGGTGCCCCATCGCTCAGCATGGCTGCCCCATAGCTCAGCCCTGTGTGCCCCATAGCTCAGCATGGCTGCCCCATAGCTGCGTTTTGTGCCCCATAGCTCAGCACTGGCTGCCCCATAGCTGAGTTGGGTGCCCCATCGCTCAGCACTGGCTGCCCCATAGCTCAGCCCTGTGCGCCCCATAGCTCAGCATGGCTGCCCCATAGCTGCGTTGGGTGCCCCATAGCTGAGTTGGGTGCCCCATAGCTCAGCACTATGCGCCCCATAGCTCAGCATGGCTGCCCCATAGCTCAGCACTGTGTGCCCCATAGCTCAGCATGGCTGCCCCACGGCTGCGTTTTGTGCCCCATAGCTCAGCACTGGCTGCCCCATAGCTCAGCATGGCTGCCCCATAGCTGCGTTGGGTGCCCCATAGCTCAGCATGGCTGCCCCATAGCTGCGTTGGGTGCCCCATAGCTCAGCCCTGTGCGCCCCATAGCTCAGCACTGGCTGCCCCATAGCTCAGCACTATGCGCCCCATAGCTCAGCACTGGCTGCCCCATAGCTCAGCATGGCTGCCCCATATCTGCGTTGGGTGCCCCATAGCTCAGCATTGTGCGCCCCATAGCTGCGTTGGGTGCCCCATAGCTCAGCCCTATGCGCCCCATGGCTCAGCACTATGCGCCCCATAGCTCAGCATGGCTGCCCCATAGCTCAGCACTGTGTGCCCCATAGCTCAGCCCTATGCGCCCCATAGCTCAGCATGGCTGCCCCACGGCTGCGTTTCGTGCCCCATAGCTGAGTTGGGTGCCCCATAGCTCAGCATGGCTGCCCCACGGCTGCGTTGGGTGCCCCATAGCTCAGCATGGCTGCCCCATAGCTGAATTGGGTTCCCCATAGCTCAGCCCTGTGCGCCCCATAGCTCAGCACTATGCGCCCCATAGCTCAGCACTGGCTGCCCCATAGCTGCGTTGGGTGCCCCATAGCTCAGCACTGGCTGCCCCATAGCTGCGTTGGGTGCCCCATAGCTCAGCACTGGCTGCCCCATAGCTCAGCATGGCTGCCCCATAGCTGCGTTGGGTGCCCCATAGCTCAGCATTGTGCGCCCCATAGCTGCGTTGGGTGCCCCATAGCTCAGCATGGCTGCCCCATAGCTGCGTTGGGTGCCCCATAGCTCAGCCCTGTGCGCCCCATAGCTCAGCATGGCTGCCCCATAGCTGAGTTGGGTGCCCCATAGCTCAGCCCTGGCTGCCCCATAGCTCAGCATGGCTGCCCCATAGCTGCGTTGGGTGCCCCATAGCTCAGCATGGCTGCCCCATAGCTCAGCACTGTGTGCCCCATAGCTCAGCCCTATGCGCCCCATAGCTCAGCATGGCTGCCCCATAGCTGCGTTTCGTGCCCCATAGCTCAGCCCTGGCTGCCCCATAGCTCAGCATGGCTGCCCCATAGCTGCGTTGGGTGCCCCATAGCTCAGCATGGCTGCCCCATAGCTGCGTTTCGTGCCCCATAGCTCAGCACTGTGCGCCCCATAGCTCAGCATGGCTGCCCCATAGCTGCGTTTCGTGCCCCATAGCTCAGCCCTGTGCACCCCATAGCTCAGCATGGCTGCCCCATAGCTGCGTTTCGTGCCCCATAGCTCAGCCCTGGCTGCCCCATAGCTCAGCATGGCTGCCCCATCGCTCAGCCCTGGCTGCCCCATAGCTCAGCATGGCTGCCCCATAGCTGCGTTGGGTGCCCCATAGCTCAGCATGGCTGCCCCATAGCTGCGTTGGGTGCCCCATAGCTCAGCATGGCTGCCCCATAGCTGCGTTGGGTGCCCCATAGCTCAGCCCTGTGCGCCCCATAGCTCAGCACTATGTGCCCCATAGCTCAGCATGGCTGCCCCATAGCTCAGCACTGGCTGCCCCATAGCTGCGTTGGGTGCCCCATAGCTCAGTACTGGCTGCCCCATAGCTCAGCATGGCTGCCCCATAGCTCAGCATGGCTGCCCCATAGCTGCGTTGGGTGCCCCATAGCTCAGCACTTGCTGCCCCATAGCTCAGCATGGCTGCCCCATATCTGCGTTGGGTGCCCCATAGCTCAGCATTGTGCGCCCCATAGCTGCGTTGGGTGCCCCATAGCTCAGCCCTATGCGCCCCATGGCTCAGCACTATGCGCCCCATAGCTCAGCATGGCTGCCCCATAGCTCAGCACTGTGTGCCCCATAGCTCAGCATGGCTGCCCCATAGCTCAGCCCTGTGTGCCCCATAGCTCAGCATGGCTGCCCCATAGCTGCGTTGGGTGCCCCATAGCTCAGCCCTGTGTGCCCCATAGCTCAGCATGGCTGCCCCATAGCTCTGCACTGTGCGCCCCATAGCTCAGCACTATGCGCCCCATAGCTCAGCATGGCTGCCCCACGGCTGCGTTGGGTGCCCCATAGCTCAGCATGGCTGCCCCATAGCTCAGCACTGTGCGCCCCATAGCTCAGCATGGCTGCCCCATAGCTGCGTTTTGTGCCCCATAGCTCAGCATGGCTGCCCCATAGCTGCGTTTTGTGCCCCATAGCTCAGCACTGGCTGCCCCATAGCTGAGTTGGGTGCCCCATCGCTCAGCATGGCTGCCCCATAGCTCAGCCCTGTGTGCCCCATAGCTCAGCATGGCTGCCCCATAGCTGCGTTTCGTGCCCCATAGCTCAGCCCTGTGCGCCCCATAGCTCAGCATGGCTGCCCCATAGCTGCGTTTTGTGCCCCATAGCTGCGTTGGGTGCCCCATAGCTCAGCTTGGCTGCCCCATAGCTCAGCACTGGCTGCCCCATAGGTCAGCACTGTGCGCCCCATAGCTCAGCATGGCTGCCCCATAGGTCAGCACTATACGCTCCATAGCTCAGCATGGCTGCCCCACAGCTGCGTTGGGTGCCCCATAGCTCAGCCCTGTGTGCCGCATAGCTCAGCATGGCTGCCCCATAGCTGAGTTGGGTGCCCCATAGCTCAGCCCTGGCTGCCCCATAGCTCAGCATGGCTGCCCCATAGCTGAATTGGGTGCCCCATAGCTCAGCATGGCTGCCCCATAGCTGCGTTGGGTGCCCCATAGCTCAGCCCTGTGCGCCCCATAGCTGCGTTGGGTGCCCCATAGCTCAGCCCTGTGCGCCCCATAGCTGCGTTGGGTGCCCCATAGCTCAGCCCTGTGCGCCCCATAGCTCAGCCCTGTGCGCCCCATAGCTGCGTTGGGTGCCCCATAGCTCAGCCCTGTGCGCCCCATAGCTCAGCACTGTGCGCCCCATAGCTCAGCACTGGCTGCCCCATAGCTCAGCCCTGTGTGCCCCATAGCTCAGCATGGCTGCCCCATAGCTGCGTTGGGTGCCCCATAGCTCAGCCCTGTGTGCCCCATAGCTCAGCATGGCTGCCCCATAGCTGCGTTGGGTGCCCCATAGCTCAGCCCTGTGCGCCCCATAGCTCAGCATGGCTGCCCCATAGCTGCGTTGGGTGCCCCATAGCTCAGCCCTGTGTGCCCCATAGCTCAGCATGGCTGCCCCATAGCTGCGTTGGGTGCCCCATAGCTCAGCCCTATGCGCCCCATAGCTCAGCATGGCTGCCCCATAGCTGCGTTGGGTGCCCCATAGCTCAGCATTGTGCGCCCCATAGCTGCGTTGGGTGCCCCATAGCTGCGTTGGGTGCCCCATAGCTCAGCCCTGTGCGCCCCATAGCTCAGCCCTGTGTGCCCCATAGCTCAGCATGGCTGCCCCACAGCTGCGCTCCGTGCCCCATAGCTCAGCATGGCTGCCCCATAGCTCAGCCCTGTGCGCCCCATAGCTCAGCATGGCTGCCCCATAGCTCAGCACTGTGTGCCCCATAGCTCAGCATGGCTGCCCCACGGCTGCGTTGGGTGCCCCATAGCTCAGCACTGGCTGCCCCATAGCTGCGTTGGGTGCCCCATAGCTCAGCATGGCTGCCCCATAGCTGCGTTTTGTGCCCCATAGCTCAGCATGGCTGCCCCATAGCTGCGTTTTGTGCCCCATAGCTCAGCATGGCTGCCCCATAGCTGCGTTGGCTGCCCCATAGCTCAGCATGGCTGCCCCATAGCTGCGTTTCGTGCCCCATAGCTCAGCATGGCTGCCCCATAGCTGCGTTTTGTGCCCCATAGCTCAGCATGGCTGCCCCATAGCTGCGTTTCGTGCCCCATAGCTCAGCATGGCTGCCCCATAGCTGCGTTGGCTGCCCCATAGCTCAGCCCTGTGCGCCCCATAGCTGAATTGGGTGCCCCATAGCTCAGCATGGCTGCCCCACGGCTGCGTTGGGTGCCCCATAGCTCAGCATGGCTGCCCCATAGCTCAGCACTGGCTGCCCCATAGCTCAGCCCTGTGCGCCCCATAGCTCAGCATGGCTGCCCCATAGCTCAGCATGGCTGCCCCATAGCTGAATTGGGTGCCCCATAGCTCAGCATGGCTGCCCCACGGCTGCGTTGGGTGCCCCATAGCTCAGCATGGCTGCCCCATAGCTGCGTTTCGTGCCCCATAGCTGAGTTGGGTGCCCCATAGCTCAGCATGGCTGCCCCATAGCTGCGTTGGGTGCCCCATAGCTCAGCACTGGCTGCCCCATAGCTGCGTTTCGTGCCCCATAGCTCAGCACTGTGCGCCCCATAGCTCAGCATGGCTGCCCCATAGCTGCGTTTTGTGCCCCATAGCTCAGCACTGGCTGCCCCATAGCTGCGTTGGCTGCCCCATAGCTCAGCATTGTGTGCCCCATAGCTGCGTTGGCTGCCCCATCGCTCCGCACTGGCTGCCCCATAGCTCAGCACTGTGCGCCCCATAGCTCAGCATGGCTGCCCCATAGCTCAGCACTATACGCTCCATAGCTCAGCATGGCTGCCCCACGGCTGCGTTGGGTGCCCCATAGCTCCGCATGGCTGCCCCACGGCTGCGCTCCGTGCCCCACGCGCGCGCTTCCCCCTTCCCTCCGTTCCCGCAGAGCTGCGCGGGCTGCGCTCGTCGCTCCCCGGCTGCGCGGCGCTGCGGCTGCTGCCGCTCTCGGGCTCGGTGCGGGTGGAGCCGCCGGCGGCGCCGCTGGAGCTGCTGCAGCTTTACTTCGAGAACCGCCGCAGCGCCGGCGGAAAAGTGGCGGCCGTGAGGCGGCGCAGCGACGGAGGCGCCATCGTCACCTTCCGCGACCCCGGCGGTGAGAAAAACCGCGGCCGCAAACGGGGCTCCCATGGCAACAACGGCAGGGGGCCCCGCTGCGGGTCCTGGGGTCATTGGCCCCAATTGGGGTCCCGGTTTGGGGGTCCCGGTTTGGGGGTCCCGGGGTCATTGGGCCCAGTTGGGGGTCCCGGTTTGGGGGTCCCAGTTTGGGGGTCCCGGTTTGGGGGTCTTGGGGTCATTGGCCCCATTTGGGGGTCCCGGTTTGGGGGTCCCAGTTTGGGGGTCCCAGGGTCATTGGCCCCATTTGGGGTCCCAGTTTGGGGGTCCCGGTTTGGGGTCCCGGTTTGGGGTCCCGGTTTGGGGGTCTTGGGGTCATTGGCCCCAATTGGGGTCCCGGTTTGGGGGTCCCGGTTTGGGGGTCCCGGGGTCATTGGCCCCATTTGGGGGTCCCGGTTTGGGGGTCCCGGTTTGGGGGTCCCGGGGTCATTGGAATCATTTGGGGGTCCCAGCTTGGGGGTCTTGGGGTCATTGGCCCCAATTGGGGGTCCCGGTTTGGGGTCCCGGTTTGGGGTCCCAGTTTGGGGGTCCTGGGATCATTGGCCCCAATTGGGGGTCCCATTTTGGGGGTCTCGGGGTCATTGGGCCCAGTTGGGGGTCCCGGTTTGGGGTCCCGGTTTGGGGTCCCGGTTTGGGGGTCCCGGTTTGGGGGTCTTGGGGTCATTGGCCCCACTGGGGGTCCCAGTTTGGGGATCCCAGGGTCATTGGGCCCATTTTGGGGTCCCGGTTTGGGGGTCCCAGGGTCACCAGCACAACTTGGGGGTCCTGGGGTCATTGGACCCAATTGGGGGTCCTAGTTTGGGGGTCCTGGTTTGGGGGTCTTGGGGTCATTGGCCCCATTTTGGGGTCCCGGTTTGGGGGTCCCGGTATGGGGGTCTTGGGGTCATTGGCCCCAATTGAGGTCCCGCTTTGGGGGTCTCGCTTTGGGGGTCCCGGTTTGGGGGTCTCAGTTTTGGGGTCCTGGTGTCATTGGCCCAATTGGGGGTCCTGCTTTGGGGGTCCTTCTGTCACTGCCGTCCTTTGGGGGTCCCGCTGCCCCCACCGCAGTTTGGGGTCCCGCTGTCACCTCTGTGGTATCGGGGCTCTGGCTTTGGGGGTCCCGCCATCACCACCAGGGGGTCCCGGTGTCACCGCCATAATTTGGGGGTCCCGGTGTCACCACTGTGGGGTCCCGGTGTCCCCGCCTGGCTTTGGGGGTCCCTCTGTCCCCACTGCAGTTTGGGGTCCCGCTGTCACCTCTGTGGCATTGGGGCTCCTGGTGTCACTGCCCAGGTTTGGGGGTCCCGGTTTGGGGGTCCCGGTTTGGGGGTCCCAGCTTGGGGGTCTTGGGGTCATTGGCCCCATTTGGGGGTCCCGGTTTGGGGTCCCGGTTTGGGGGTCCCGGTTTGGGGGTCCTGGGGTCATTGGCCCCATTTGGGGGTCCCGGTTTGGGGGTCCCGGTTTGGGGGTCCTGGGGTCATTGGCCCCATTTGGGGGTCCCGGTTTGGGGTCCCGGTTTGGGGCTCCCGGTTTGGGGGTCTTGGGGTCATTGGCCCCAATTGGGGGTCCCGGTTTGGGGGTCCTGGTTTGGGGGTCCCGGTTTGGAGGTCCCGGGGTCATTGGCATCATTTGGGGGTCCCAGTTTGGGGGTCTTGGGGTCATTGGCCCCAATTGGGGGTCCTAGTTTGGGGGTCCCGGTTTGGGGGTCCCGGTTTGGGGGTCCTGGGGTCATTGGCCCCAATTGAGGTCCCGCTTTGGGGGTCCCGCTTTGGGGGTCCCGGTTTGGGGGTCTCAGTTTTGAGGTCCTGGTGTCATTGGCCCAATTGGGGGTCCTGCTTTGGGGGTCCCTCTGTCACCGCCGTCCTTTGGGGGTCCCTCTGTCCCCACCCCACTTTGGGGTCCCGCTGTCACCTCTGTGGTATCGGGGCTCTGGCTTTGGGGGTCCCGCCATCACCACCAGGGGGTCCCGGTGTCACCGCCATAATTTGGGGGTCCCGCTGTCACCACTGTGGGGTCCCGGTGTCCCCGCCTGGCTTTGGGGGTCCCTCTGTCCCCACCCCACTTTGGGGTCCCGCTGTCACCTCTGTGGCATCGGGGCTCCTGGTGCCCCTGCCCAGGTTTGGGGGTCCCAGCATCACCAGCGGGGGGTCCTGGTGTCACTGCCTTAATTTGGGGGTCCCGGTTTGGGGGTCCCAGCTTGGGGGTCTTGGGGTCATTGGCCCCATTTGGGGGTCCCGGTTTGGGGGTCCCGGTTTGGGGCTCCTGGTTTGAGGGTCCTGGTATGGGGGTCCTGCTGTCACCAGCACAATTTGGGGTCCCAGTTTAGGGGGTCGCACTTGGGGGGCCCCAGTTTCGGGGTCCCAGTTTGGGGGTCTTGGGGTCATTGGCCCCAATTGGGGTCCTGGTTTGGGGGTCCCGGTTTGGGGGTCCCGGTTTGGGGGTCCCGGGGTCATTGGCCCCAATTGGGGGTCCCGGTTTGGGAGTCCCGGGGTCATTGGGCCCAGTTGGGGGTCCCGGTTTGGGGGTCCCAGTTTGGGGGTCTTGGGGTCATTAGCCCCAATTGGGGGTCCCGGTTTGGGGGTCCCGGTTTGGGGGTCTTGGGGTCATTGGCCCCAATTGGGGGTCCCGGTTTGGGGGTCCCGGTTTGGGGTCCCGGTTTGGGGGTCCCGGGGTCATTGGCATCATTTGGGGGTCCCAGTTTGGGGGTCTTGGGGTCATTAGCCCCAATTGGGGGTCCCGGTTTGGGGGTCCCGGTTTGGGGGTCTTGGGGTCATTGACCCCAATTGGGGTCCCGGTTTGGGGGTCCCAGTTTGGGGTCCCAGTTTGGGGGTCCTGGGGTCATTGGCCCCATTTGGGGGTCCCGGTTTGGGAGTCCCGGGGTCATTGGGCCCAGTTGGGGGTCCCGGTTTAGGGGTCCCAGTTTGGGGGTCCCGGTTTGGGGGTCTTGGTGTCACTGGCCCCACTGGGGGTCCCGGTTTGGGGGTCCTGCTGTCACTAGCACAATTTGGGGTCCCAGTTTGGGGGTCCAGGTTTGGTGGTCCCACTTTGGGGGTCCCAGGGTCATTGGCATCATTTGGGGGTCCCAGTTTGGGGGTCCCTCTTTCAGTGCCGTGCTTTGGGGGTCCCGCTGCCCCCACCCCACTTTGGGGTCCCGCTGTCACCTCTGTGGCATCGGGGCTCTGGCTTTGGGGGTCCCGCCATCACCACCAGGGGGTCCCGGTGCCGCTGCGTCGGCTTTGGGGGTCCCGCCATCATCCCTGGGGGTCCCGTTGTCACCACTGTGGGGTCCCGGTGTCCCTGCCCGGCTTTGGGGGTCCCGATGTCCCCACCGCACTTTGGGGTCCCACTGTCACCTCTGTGGCATCGGGGCTCCTGGTGCCCCTGCCCGGCTTTGGGGGTCCCGCCATCATCCCTGGGGGTCCCATTGTCACCACTGTGGGGTCCCGGTGCCGCTGCCCGGCTTTGGGGGTCCCGCCATCACCACCAGGGGCTCCCGTTGTCCCCGCCCCCACCGTGGTGCCGCCCCGTTCATTTGGGGCCGGGGGGCTCCGAGCCGCAGGCGGCGCCGGTTCAGCGGCCGCCCTCCCCGCAGTGGTGCCGCGGGTGCTGCGCCGGACGCATCGGCTGCACGACGTGGAGCTGCGCCTGCTGCCCTGCTACCCGGGCCTGGGACCGGGCGGCGACGACCCGGCACCGGGGGATGATGGAGGAGATCCGGCAATGGGGGATGGAGGAGATCTGGCAACGTGGGATGGAGCAGATCCGGTACTGAGAGATGGAGGAGATCCGGTACCAAGAGATGGAGGAGATCCGGTACTGAGAGATGGAGCAGATCCGGTACTGAGAGATGGAGGAGATCCGGTACCAAGAGATGGAGGAGATCCGGTACTGAGAGATGGAGCAGATCCGGTACTGAGAGATGGAGGAGATCCGGTACCAAGAGATGGAGGAGATCCGGTACTGAGAGATGGAGGAGATCCGGTACCAAGAGATGGAGGAGATCCGGTACTGAGAGATGGAGCAGATCCGGTACCTGGACATGGAGCAGATCCGGTACCGGGACACGGAGCAGATCCGGTACCGGGACATGGAGCAGATCCGGTACCGAGAGATGGAGCAGATCCGGTACCGGGGCACGGAGCAGATCCGGTACCGGGACATGAAACAGACCCGGCCCGGGGCGCTGCAGAGCCATCAGATCCGGCCCCCGCCGACGCCTCGCAGCTGAGCGCGGAGCTGCCGGCCGCGGACTCTCCGGCGACGCCGCCCTGGGTGACGCGGGATCCCCCGGTGACACCGGAAGGGGCGACCCGAGACCCCGTGGTGACGCCGGCGGGGAACCGCAGCCGCCCGGCGCCGCCACGGCGGAGCGACGGAGCCGCTGCAGGGACACCGGGGAGGACGATCCGGGACCCCGCGGCGACCCCGCCGATGACCCAGAGCCCCCCGGCGGCACCGCGGGCGACCCGGGACCCCGCGGCCCCTCCGGGGAGGACGGCCGACGACCCCGCGGTGCCGGCGGGCGGAGCGGCCCGGGATCCCGGCCCGGCGCCGGAGGCCCAGGAGCGCGTGCTGCTGCCGGGAGCGACGCTGCGGTTCCTGCGGCGCCCCGACGTCCGCGCTCGGCTGTCGGCCCTGCTGGCGGCGCCCCCTGCAGGCGCCGCGCGTTACGACGTGCGCGGCCCCGCCGCGGTGCTCACGGCCTCCGACCCCGCGGCCGCCCGCCGCGCCGCGCGGCGCCTGCAGGGGGCGCTGTCCGCCTTCGCCGTGGAGGTGGCGCCGGGGGGCCGCGTGCCGGGGCCGGGCTCGCCGTGCTGGCGGCGGCTGCGGTGCTGCGCGGTGCGGCTGAGCGCAGACGGGCGCTGGGTGCAGGGCCTCACCTTGAGCGGCATGGAGGACGAGAACCGGCGCCGCGTGCGGGACGCCCTGCGGGGGGGCGGCGGCGCGGAGGAACGGCGGGAGAGCGGCCAGGAGGCGGCGGGGGGAGCGGGTGAGTGAGCGGGGGAGGGGGCGGGACACGGGGATCCCAGGGAAGATGGCGATGGAGGTCCAACATGGATCCCAATGGGGATCCCAAGGTAGATGGCGATGGAGGTCGCAGCGTGGATCCCAATGGGGATCCCAGGGTAGATCGTGATGGAGGTCGCAACGGGGATCCCAACGTGGATCCCAAGGTAGATGGCGATGGAGGTCACAACATGGATCCCAATGGGGATCCCAAGGTAGATGGCGATGGAGGTCGCAACATGGATCCCAATGGGGATCCCAAGGTAGATGGCGATGGAGGTCGCAACGGGGATCCCAATGGGGATCCCAAGGTAGATGGCGATGGAGGTCGCAACGGGGATCCCAATGGGGATCCCAGGGTAGATGGTGATGGAGGTCGCAACGTGGATCCCAACGTGGATCCCAAGGTAGATGGCGATGGAGGTCGCAACGCAGATCCCAATGGGGATCCCAAGGTAGATGGCAATGGAGGTCGCAGCGTGGATCCCAACGGGGATCCCAAGGTAGATGGCGATGGAGGTCGAAAGGGGATCCCAATGGGGATCCCAAGGTAGATCGCGATGGAGGTCGCAACGTGGATCCCAATGGGGATCCCAGGGTAGATGGCGATGGAGGTCGAAAGGGGATCCCAATGGGGATCCCAAGGTAGATCGCAATGGAGGTCTCAACATGGATCCCAATGGGGATCCCAAGGTAGATTGTGATGGAGGTCGCAACGGGGATCCCAACATGGATCCCAAGGTAGATGGCGATGGAGGTCTCAACATGGATCCCAATGGGGATCCCAAGGTAGATGGCGATGAAGGTCGCAACGCGGATCCCAATGGGGATCCCAAGGTAGATGGCGATGGAGGTCACAACGTGGATCCCAATGGGGATCCCAGGGAAGATCGCGATGGAGGTCGCAACATGGATCCCAATGGGGATCCCAGGGTAGATCGCAATGGAGGTCGCAACATGGATCCCAATGGGGATCCCAAGGTTGATCGCGATGGAGGTCGCAACATGGATCCCAACGGGGATCCCAAGGTAGATCGCGATGGAGGTCGCAACGTGGATCCCAATGCGGATCCCAAGGTAGATCGCGATGGAGGTCTCAACATGGATCCCAATGGGGATCCCAAGGTAGATCGCGATGGAGGTCGCAACGTGGATCCCAATGCGGATCCCAGGGTAGATCGCGATGGAGGTCGCAACATGGATCCCAATGGGGATCCCAAGGTAGATCGCGATGGAGGTCGCAACGTGGATCCCAATGGGGATCCCAAGGTAGATCGCGATGGAGGTCGCAACGTGGATCCCAATGGGGATCCCAGGGTAGATCGCGATGGAGGTCGCAATGTGGATCCCAATGGGGATCCCAGGGTAGATCGCGATGGAGGTCGCAATGTGGATCCCAATGGGGATCCCAAGGTAGATCGCGATGGAGGTCGCAACGTGGATCCCAATGGGGATCCCAAGGTAGATCGCGATGGAGGTCGCAACGGGGATCCCAATGGGGATCCCAGGGTAGATCGCGATGGAGGTCGCAATGTGGATCCCAATGGGGATCCCAAGGTAGATCGCGATGGAGGTCGCAATGTGGATCCCAATGGGGATCCCAAGGTAGATGGCGATGGAGATCGCAATGTGGATCCCAATGGGGATCCCAAGGTAGATCGCGATGGAGGTCGCAACAGGGATCCCAATGGGGATCCCAAGGTAGATCGCGATGGAGGTCGCAACGGGGATCCCAATGGGGATCCCAAGGTAGATCGCGATGGAGGTCGCAACGGGGATCCCAATGGGGATCCCAAGGTAGATGGCGATGGAGGTCGCAACAGGGGTCCCAATGGGGATCCCAGGGTAGATCGCGATGGAGGTCGCAACATGGATCCCAATGGGGATCCCAAGGTAGATCGTGATGGAGGTCGCAATGGGGATCCCAATGGGGATCCCAAGGTAGATGGCGATGGAGGTCGCAACAGGGATCCCAATGGGGATCCCAAGGTAGATGGCGATGGAGGTCGCAACGGGGATCCCAACATGGATCCCAAGGTAGATGGCGATGGAGGTCGCAACAGGGATCGCAACGGGGATCCCAATGGAGATCCCAGGGAAGATTGCGATGGAGGTCGCAACATGGATCCCAATGGGGATCCCAAGGTAGATGGCGATGGAGGTCGCAACGGGGATCCCAATGGGGATCCCAAGGTAGATGGCGATGGAGGTCGCAACGGGGATCCCAATGGAGATCCCAGGGAAGATCGTGATGGAGGTCGCAACATGGATCCCAATGGGGATCCCAGGGTAGATCGCAATGGAGGTCTCAACATGGATCCCAATGGGGATCCCAAGGTAGATTGTGATGGAGGTCGCAACGGGGATCCCAATGGGGATCCCAAGGTAGATGGCGATGGAGGTCGCAACAGGGATCCCAGGGGGATCCCAAGGTAGATCGCGATGGAGGTCGCAACATGGATCCCAATGGGGATCCCAAGGTAGATCGTGATGGAGGTCGCAATGGGGATCCCAATGGGGATCCCAAGGTAGATGGCGATGGAGGTCGCAACAGGGATCCCAATGGGGATCCCAAGGTAGATGGCGATGGAGGTCGCAACGGGGATCCCAGTGGGGATCCCAAGGTAGATGGCGATGGAGGTCTCAACATGGATCCCAACATGGATCCCAAGGTAGATGGCGATGGAGGTCGCAACGGGGATCCCAGTGGGGATCCCAAGGTAGATGGCGATGGAGGTCTCAACATGGATCCCAACATGGATCCCAAGGTAGATGGCGATGGAGGTCGCAACGGGGATCCCAATGGGGATCCCAAGGTAGATGGCGATGGAGGTCGCAACGGGGATCCCAATGGGGATCCCAAGGTAGATGGCGATGGAGGTCTCAACATGGATCCCAACATGGATCCCAAGGTAGATGGCAATGGAGGTCGCAACGTGGATCCCAATGGGGATCCCAAGGTAGATGGCGATGGAGGTCGCAACGTGGATCCCAATGAGGATCCCAAGGTAGATTGTGATGGAGGTCGCAGCGTGGATCCCAATGGGGATCCCAAGGTAGATGGCGATGGAGGTCGAATCGGGGATCCCAACATGGATCCCAAGGTAGATCGCGATGGAGATCGCAATGTGGATCCCAATGGGGATCCCAGGGAAGATCGCGATGGAGGTCGCAACGGGGATCCCAATGGGGATCCCAAGGTAGATTGCGATGGAGGTCGCAACGGGGATCCCAACGTGGATCCCACGGCAGATTGTGATGGAGGTCTCAACATGGATCCCAATGGGGATCCCAGGGTAGATCGTGATGGAGGTCTCAACATGGATCCCAACATGGATCCCAAGGTAGATGGCGATGTAGGTCGCAACGGGGATCCCAACATGGATCCCAAGGTAGATTGTGATGGAGGTCGCAACGGGGATCCCAATGGGGATCCCAGGGTAGATCGCAATGGAGGTCGCAACACGGATCCCAATGGGGATCCCAGGGTAGATCGTGATGGAGGTCTCAACATGGATCCCAATGGGGATCCCAAGGTTGATCGCGATGGAGGTCGCAACGTGGATCCCAATGGGGATCCCAAGGTAGATCGTGATGGAGGTCGCAACGTGGATCCCAATAGGGATCCCAGGGAAGATCGCGATGGAGGTCGCAACGTGGATCCCAATGGGGATCCCAGGGTAGATGGCAATGGAGGTCTCAACATGGATCCCAATGGGGATCCCAGGGTAGATTGCGATGGAGGTCGCAACGGGGATCCCAATGGGGATCCCAAGGTAGATCGCGATGGAGGTCGCAACGTGGATCCCAATGGGGATCCCAAGGTAGATCGCTATCTAGGTCTGGACGTGGATCCCAGTATTGATCTCAACATGGATCGTAACATGGATCTCAATGTGGATCCCAACATAGGTCCCAACATGGATCCCAAGGTAGATCCCTATGTAGGTCTCAACATGGATCCCAGTATGGATCCCAACATGGATCCCAAGGTAGATCGCTATGTAGGTCTCAACATGGATGCCAACGTGGATCCCAGTATTGATCTCAACATGGATCCTAACATGGACCTCAACGTGGATCCCAATGTGGATCTCAACATAGATCCCAACATGGATCCCAGTATGGATCCCAAGGTAGATCACTATGTAGGTCTCAACATGGATCCCAATATGGATCCCAACGTGGGTCCCAGCACTGATCTCAATGTGGATCCTAATAAGGATCTCAATGTGGATCCCAATATGGATCTCAGTGTGGATCCCAACATAGATCTCAACATGGATCCCCACATGGTGCCCAGAGGGTTCCCAATGTGGATCCCAATGTGGATCCTAACGTATCCCCACACAGATCCCAGTGTGGATCCCAACACGGGTCCAAATTTGGGTCTCAATGTGGATCCCCATGTGGGGCCCATTATGGATCCCAACACAGATCTCACTATGGATCCCAACACGGATCCGACTTTGGATCCCAACATGGATCCCACTATGGATCCCAAACAGATCCCAACATGGATCCCAACACGGATCCCGGTGTGGATCCCAATGTGAATTTCAACATGGCGACCAAAGTGGATCCCATGTGGATCCCCACGAGGTGCCCTGTGTGGTGACCAACCTGGATCCCCTGGATCCCAACCCGGATCCCACCCCAGATCCCGCTGTGGATCCCAGGGGTTTCCCAGTCTGAATCCCGGCGTGGATCCCCATGGGATCCCCATGTGTGAATCTCAAAGCGTCACCCAACATCGATCCCAACGCAGATCCCGATGTGCGGCCCAGCGAAGAACGCGGTGTGGATCCCGATGGAGATCCCAACTCGTGGCTCAACCTGGAACCCAACGCGGATCCCGATTCACAGCCCATCCTGGAACCCAACGTGGATCCCGATGGAGATCCCAACGTGTGGCTCAACCTGGAACCCAGCGCAGATCCTGATTCATGTCCCGTCCTGGAACCCAACGTGGATCCCAATGGAGATCCCAGCTCGTGGCTCAACCCAGAACGCAGCACAGATCCCCATTCACAGCCCATCCTGGAACCCAACGTGGATCCTGATGGAGATCCCAGCTCACGGCTCAACCTGGAACCCATCGCAGATCCCCATTCACGTCCCATCCTGGACCCCAACGTGGATCCCAATGGAGATCCCAGCTCATGGCTCAACCCGGAACCCATCACAGATCCCCATTCACATCCCGTCCTGGAACCCAACATGGATCCTGATGGAGATCCCAACCTGTGGCTCAACCTGGAACCCAGTGCAGATCCTGATTCATGTCCCATCCTGGAACCCAACGTGGATCTCAGCTCGTGGCTCAACCCGGAGCCCAGCACAGATCCCCATTCACGTCCCGTTCTGGACCCCAACGTGGATCCCCATGGAGATCCCAGCTCACGGCTCAACCCGGCACCCATCGCAGATCCCCATTCACAGCCCATCCTGGACCCCGAGGCCGCTGCCACTTGTTGGTCCCTCAGGGAACCCGACGCGGATCCCGGCGCCGCCCCCGATTCGGGGCCCATCGCGGCCCCCCCCCGCGGATCCCGGCGGCCCGGCGCTGGCGGAGGCCGCGGTTCCGATGGCGGGGGGCGCCCTGCGCTTCCTGCGGGAGCAGCGCCGCCATCTGCTGCCCGCCGGCACCGCCGCCTCCGTGCTGCCGCTGGAACGGACCGACGGCAGCGCTGTGCGGGTGAGCGCGGGGCTGCCGGCGCGGGGCGGTGCTGCTGGGGGCGGTGCTGCTGGGTGCGGGGCGGTGCTGCTGGGTGCGGGGCGGTGCTGCTGTGCTCCGTGCGGTGCTGCTCTGCTCGGTGCGGTGCTCCTGGGTGCGGTGCGGTGCTGCTCTGCTCCGTGCGGTGCTGCTGGGTGCGGGGCGGTGCTGCTCTGCTCGATGCAGTGCTGCTGGGTGCAGTGCGGTGCTGCTCTGCTCCGTGCGGTGCTGCTGGGTGCGGGGCGGTGCTGCTGGGTGCGGGGCGGTGCTGCTGGGTGCGGGGCGGTGCTGCGGTGCTCGGTGCGGTGCTGCTGGGTGCGGGGCGGTGCTGCGGTGCTCAGTGCGGTGCTGCTGGGTGCAGTGCGGTGCTGCGGTGCTCGGTGCGGTGCTCCTGGGTGCGGTGCGGTGCTGCTCTGCTCGGTGCGGTGCTGCTGGGTGCGGTGCTGCTGTGCTCGGTGCGGTGCTGCTGGGTGCGGTGCGGTGCTGCTCTGCTTGGTGTGGTGCTGCTGGGTGCGGTGCTGCTGTGCTCGGTGCGGTGCTGCTCTGCTCCGTGCGGTGCTGCTGGGTGCGGGGTGGTGCTGCTGTGCTCGGTGCGGTGCTGCTGGGTGCGGGGCGGTGCTGCTTGGTGCGGTGCGGTGCTGCTCTGCTCCGTGCGGTGCTGCTGGGTGCGGTGCTGCTCTGCTCCGTGCGATGCTGCTGGGTGCGAGGCCGTGCTGCTCTGCTCCGTGCGGTGCTGCTGTGCTCGGTGCGGTGCTGAGTGGCGCTGCTCCGCTGGGTGCTGCTCTGCTTGGTGCTGACATTGCTGTGCAGCGCTGCTCCGCTCGGTGCTGCCGGCTGAGGAGCCGCTCCTCTCCGTAAAGCCGGCGCGGTGCTGCTCTGCTCGGTGCTGCTGGGTGCGGAGCTGCTCCGTTCAGTGCTGCTCCGTTCGGTGCGGTGCGGTGCTGCTCCGCCCGGTGCTGCTCCGTTCGGTGCTGCCGGCGCGGTGCCGCTCTGCTCGGTGCGGTGCGGTTCTGCTCCGCTCGGTTCTGCTCCGCTCGGTTCTGCTCCGCTCGGTTCTGCTCCGCTCGGTTCTGCTCTGCTCCGCCTGGTGCCGCTCCGCTCGGTGCTGACGGTGGCGTCCCGCAGCTCCGCGGAGAGCCGTCACGATGCCGCGCCGCCGCCGGATGGGTGCAGAGCCCGGCGGGCACAAGGAGCGTCCGCACGGTGCGGCTCCGCTTCCCCGGCATCGCCCGATTCCTGCTGGCCGACGCCGGGCGCCGCGTGCTGCGCCGCGTGGAGGAGCGGCACGGCTGCGTGTTGGAGCCCCGCGTTGTGCGGCGCCACCCGCCGGAACCGCAGGTATGGGGGGGACGGGGTGCTGCGGGGGGGCCGTGGGGACACTGCAGGGCCGTGCTGTGCCGTGGGGCTGAGCCGTGCTGTGGGGCTGAGCCGTGCTGTGCCATAGGGGTGCCGTGGGGCTGAGCCGTGCTGTGCCATAGGGGTGCCATGGGGCCGTGTTGTGCCATAGGGGTGCCGTGGGGCTGAGCCGTGCTGTGCCATAGGGGTGCCATGGGGCCGTGTTGTGCCATAGGGGTGCCGTGGGGCTGAGCCGTGCTGTGCCATGGGGCTGAGCCGTGCTGTGCCATGGGACTGAGCCATGCCATGGGGCTGAGCCGTGTTGTGCCATAGGGGTGCCGTGACGCTGAGCCGTGCTGTGCCATAGCGGTGCCATGGGGCCGTGTTGTGCCATAGGGGCGCTGTGGGGCTGAGCCGTGCTGTGCCATAGGGGTGCCGTGGGGCTGAGCCGTGCTGTGGGGCTGAGCCATGCTGTGCCATAGGGGTGCTGTGGGGCTGAGCCGTGCTGTGCCATAGGGGCGCTGTGGGGCTGAGCCGTGCTGTGCCATGGGGGCGCTGTGGGGCTGAGCCGTGCTGTGCCATAGGGGTGCTGTGGGGCTGAGCCGTGCTGTGCCATGGGGGCGCTGTGGGGCTGAGCCATGCTGTGCCATAGGGGTGCTGTGGGGCTGTGTTGTGCCATAGGGGCGCTGTGGGGCTGAGCCGTGCTGTGCCATAGGGGTGCCGTGGGGCTGAGCCGTGCTGTGGGGCTGAGCCGTGCTGTGGGGCTGAGCTGTGCTGTGCCATAGGGGTGCCGTGGGGCTGAGCTGTGCTGTGCCATAGGGGTGCCGTGGGGCTGTGTTGTGCCATAGGGGCGCTGTGGGGCTGAGCCGTGCTGTGCCATAGGGGTGCCGTGGGGCTGAGCCGTGCTGTGCCATAGGGGCGCTGTGGGGCTGAGCCGTGCTGTGCCATAGGGGTGCCATGGGGCCGTGTTGTGCCATAGGGGTGCTGTGGGGCTGAGCCGTGCTGTGCCATAGGGGTGCTGTGGGGCTGAGCCGTGCTGTGCCATAGGGGTGCTGTGGGGCTGAGCCGTGCTGTGCCATGGTGGTGCCGTGGGGCTGAGCCGTGCTGTGCCATGGGGCTGAGCCGTGCTGTGCCATGGGGGTGCCATGGGGCCGTGTTGTGCCATAGGGGTGCCGTGGGGCTGAGCCGTGCTGTGCCATAGGGGCGCTGTGGGGCTGAGCCGTGCTGTGCCATAGGAGTGCCATGGGGCCGTGTTGTGCCATAGGGGTGCTGTGGGGCTGAGCCGTGCTGTGCCATAGGGGTGCTGTGGGGCTGAGCCGTGCTGTGCCATAGGGGTGCTGTGGGGCTGAGCCGTGCTGTGCCATGGTGGTGCCGTGGGGCTGAGCCGTGCTGTGCCATGGGGCTGAGCCGTGCTGTGCCATGGGGGTGCCATGGGGCCGTGTTGTGCCATAGGGGTGCCGTGGGGCTGAGCCGTGCTGTGGGGCTGAGCCATGCTGTGCCATAGGGGTGCTGTGGGGCTGAGCCGTGCTGTGCCATAGGGGCGCTGTGGGGCTGAGCCGTGCTGTGCCATGGGGGCGCTGTGGGGCTGAGCCATGCTGTGCCATAGGGGTGCTGTGGGGCTGTGTTGTGCCATAGGGGCGCTGTGGGGCTGAGCCGTGCTGTGCCATAGGGGTGCTGTGGGGCTGAGCCGTGCTGTGGGGCTGAGCCGTGCTGTGCCATAGGGGTGCTGTGGGGCTGAGCCGTGCTGTGGGGCTGAGCCGTGCTGTGCCATAGGGGTGCTGTGGGGCTGAGCCGTGCTGTGGGGCTGAGCCGTGCTGTGCCATGGGGGCGCTGTGGGGCTGAGCCGTGCTGTGCCATAGGGGTGCTGTGGGGCTGAGCCGTGCTGTGGGGCTGAGCCGTGATGTGGGGCTGAGCCATGCTGTGCCATAGGGGTGCTGTGGGGCTGAGCCGTGCTGTGCCATAGGGGTGCTGTGGGGCTGAGCCGTGCTGTGCCATGGGGGCGCTGTGGGGCTGAGCCGTGCTGTGCCATAGGGGCGCTGTGGGGCTGAGCCGTGCTGTGCCATAGGGGTGCTGTGGGGCTGAGCTGTGCTGTGCCATAGGGGTGCTGTGGGGCTGAGCCGTGCTGTGCCATAGGGGTGCTGTGGGGCTGAGCCGTGCTGTGGGGCTGAGCCGTGCTGTGCCATAGGGGTGCTGTGGGGCTGAGCCGTGCTGTGCCATAGGGGGCGCTGTGGGGCTGCGTTGTGCCATAGGGGCGCTGTGGGGCTGCTCTATGGAGCGCTGTGTGGCTGTGCTGTGCCATAGGGGACACTGCAGGGCTGCGCTGTGCCATAGGGTCGCTGTGGGGCTGCGCTGTGCCATAGGGGGCGCTGTGGGGCTGAGCTGTGCCGTAGGGGCTCTGTGGGGCTGAGCTGTGCGATAGGGGTGCTGTGCCTGCGCTGCTCTATGGGGCGCTGTGGGGCTACGCTGTGCCATAGGGGGTGTTGTGGGTTTGTGCTGCTCTATGGGGCGCTGTGGGGCTGCGCTGTGCCATAGGGGGCGCTGTGGGGCTGCGTTGTGCCATAGGGGCGCTGTGGGGCTGCTCTATGGGGCGCTGTGGGGCTGCGCTGTGCCATAGGGGACACTGCAGGGCTGCGCTGTGCCATAGGGGGCGCCGTGGGGCTGCGCTGTGCCATAGGGGGCGCTGTGGGGCTGCGTTGTGCCATAGGGGCGCTGTGGGGCTGCTCTATGGGGCGCTGTGGGGCTGCGCTGTGCCATAGGGGCGCTGTGGGTGCTGCTCTATGGGGAGCTGTGGGGCTGCGCTGTGCCATAGGGGCGCTGTGGGGCTGCTCTATGGGGCGCCGTGGGGCTGTGCTGTGCCATAGGGGTGCTGTGGGGCTGCTCTATGGGGCGCCGTGGGGCTGTGCTGTGCCATCGGGGCGCTGTGGGGCTGCTCTATGGGGCGCTGTGGGGCTGTGCTGTGCCATAGGGGCGCTGTGGGGCTGCTCTATGGGGCGCTGTGGGGCTGCGCTGTGCCATAGGGGCGCTGTGGGGCTGCGCTGTGCCATAGGGGCGCTGTGGGTGCTGCTCTATGGGGCGCTGTGGGGCTGTGCTGTGCCATAGGGGTGCTGTGCCATAGGGGGCGCTGTGGGGCTGCGCTGTGCCATAGGGGTGCTGTGCCATAGGGGATGCCGTGGGGCTGCGCTGTGCCATAGGGGGCGCTGTGGGGCTGCGCTGTGCCATAGGGGTGCTGTGCCATAGGGGATGCCGTGGGGCTGCGTTGTGCCATAGGGGCGCTTTGGGCTGTGTTGTGCCATAGGGGGCGCTGTGGGGCTGTGCTGTACCATAGGGGATGCCGTGGGGCTGCGCTGTGCCATAGGGGGCGCTGTGGGGCTGCGTTGTGCCATAGGGGCGCTGTGGGGCTGTGCTGTGCCATAGGGGTGCTGTGCCATAGGGGGCGCTGTGGGGCTGTGCTGTGCCATAGGGGCGCTGTGGGGCTGCGTTGTGCCATAGGGGCGCTGTGGGGCTGCTCTATGGGGCGCTGTGGGGCTGCGCTGTGCCATAGGGGACACTGCAGGGCTGCGCTGTGCCATAGGGGGCGCCGTGGGGCTGCGCTGTGCCATAGGGGGCGCTGTGGGGCTGCGTTGTGCCATAGGGGCGCTGTGGGGCTGCTCTATGGGGCGCTGTGGGGCTGCGCTGTGCCATAGGGGCGCTGTGGGTGCTGCTCTATGGGGAGCTGTGGGGCTGCGCTGTGCCATAGGGGCGCTGTGGGGCTGCTCTATGGGGCGCTGTGGGGCTGCGTTGTGCCATAGGGGCGCTGTGGGTGCTGCTCTATGGGGAGCTGTGGGGCTGCGCTGTGCCATAGGGGCGCTGTGGGGCTGCTCTATGGGGCGCCGTGGGGCTGTGCTGTGCCATAGGGGTGCTGTGGGGCTGCTCTATGGGGCGCCGTGGGGCTGTGCTGTGCCATCGGGGCGCTGTGGGGCTGCTCTATGGGGCGCTGTGGGGCTGTGCTGTGCCATAGGGGCGCTGTGGGGCTGCTCTATGGGGCGCTGTGGGGCTGCGCTGTGCCATAGGGGCGCTGTGGGGCTGCGCTGTGCCATAGGGGCGCTGTGGGTGCTGCTCTATGGGGCGCTGTGGGGCTGTGCTGTGCCATAGGGGCGCTGTGGGGCTGCTCTATGGGGCGCTGTGGGGCTGCGTTGTGCCATAGGGGCGCTGTGGGGCTGCGCTGTGCCATAGGGGTGCTGTGCCATAGGGGGCGCTGTGGGGCTGCGCTGTGCCATAGGGGTGCTGTGCCATAGGGGATGCCGTGGGGCTGCGCTGTGCCATAGGGGGCGCTGTGGGGCTGTGCTGTGCCATAGGGGCGCTGTGGGGCTGCTCTATGGGGCGCTGTGGGGCTGCGCTGTGCCATAGGGGCGCTGTGGGGCTGCTCTATGGGGCGCTGTGGGGCTGCGCCGTGGACACACCGTGGTGCCACGGCGTCCCCCTGTGCCCCAGCTGCGCCCTGCAGAGCTGCGTGGCGATGGCGGCAGCGCGGCACGGCTGTGTGGGGACAGTGAGAAAGGTGAGCAGGGGGGAAGGGGCCCGGGCTGGAGTTGGGGGTCTCCAAATGGGTCTGGGGTATCCCAAAATGGGGTCGGGGGTCTCCAAATGGGGGTGGAAGGGGGTCCCCAAATGGGTTTGGGGTATCAAATGGGGTCAGGGGTCTCCAGGTGGGGGTGCAGGGGGGTCCCCAGATTGGTTTGGGGTATCAAATGGGGTCGGGGGTCTCCAAATAGGGGTGGAAACGGGTCCCCAAGTGGGTTTGGGGTATCAAATGGGGTCAGGGGTCTCCAAATGGGGGTGCAGGGGGGTCCCCAAATGGGTTTGGGGTATCAAATGGGGTCAGGGGTTCCCTAATGGGGTTGGGGATCCCCACAGGGGGTTGGGGGTCTCTCAATGGGATTGGAGGGGGTCCCCAAATGGGGTCAGGGGTCTCCAGGTGGGGGTGCAGGGGGGTCCCCAAATGGGTTTGGGGTATCAAATGGGGTCGGGGGTCTCCAAATGGGGGTGGAAGGGATCCCCAAGTGGGGTCAGGGGTCTCCAAATGGGGCCTGACGGGGGGTCCCAAATGGGGGTGCAGGGGGGTCCCCAGATGGGTTTGGGGTATCCCTAATGGGGTCTAGGGGTTCCCTAATGGGATTGGGGATCCCCAAATGGGTTTGGGATGTCCCCAAATGGGGTCGGGGGTCTCCAAATGGGGGTGGAAGGGGGTCCCCAAATGGGCTTGGGGTATCCCTAATGGGGTCAGGAGTTCCCTAATGGGATTGGGGATCCCCAAATGGGGTCGGGGGTCTCCAAATGGGGGTGCACGGGGGTCCCCAAATGGGTTTGGGGTATCACTAATGGGGTCAGGAGTTCCATAATGGGATTGGGGATCCCCAAATGGGGTCGGGGGTCTCCAAATGGGGGTGGAGGAGGGGTCCTCAAATGGGTTTGGGGTATCCCTAATAGGATTGGGGATCCCCAAATGGGGTTGGAGATCCCCAAATGGGGTCAGGGGTCTCCAAATAGGGATGGAGGGGGTCTCCAAATGGGTTTGGGGTATCCCAAATGGGGTCGGGGGTCTTCAAATGGGGTGGAGGGGTTCCCCAAATGGGTTTGGGGTATCAAATGGGGTCGGGGGTCTCCAAATGGGGGTGGAAGGGGGTCCCCAAGTGGGGTTTGGGGTATCAAATGGGGTCAGGGGTCTCCAAATGGGGGTGCAGGGGGGTCCCCAAATGGGTTTGGGGTATCAAATGGGGTCAGGGGTTCCCTAATGGGGTTGGGGATCCCCACAGGGGGTTGGGGGTCTCTCAATGGGATTGGAGGGGGTCTCCAAATGGGGTCAGGGGTCTCCAGGTGGGGGTGCAGGGGGGTCCCCAGATGGGTTTGGGGTATCAAATGGGGTCAGGGGTCTCCAAATGGGGGTGCAGGGGGGTCCCCAAATGGGTTTGGGGTATCAAATGGGGTCGGGGGTCTCCAAATGGGGGTGGAAGGGATCCCCAAGTGGGGTCAGGGGTCTCCAAATGGGGCCTGACGGGGGGTCCCCAAATGGGGGTGCAGGGGGGTCCCCAAATGGGCTTGGGGTATCCCAAAATGGTTCGGGGTTCCCTAATGGGATTGGGGATCCCCAAATGGGGTCAGGGGTCTCCAAATGGGGGTGGAAGGGATCCCCAAGTGGGGTCAGGGGTCCCCAAATGGGGCTGCAGGGGGGTCCCCAGATGGGTTTGGGGTATCAAATGGGGTCAGGGGTCTCCAGGTGGGGGTGCAGGGGGGTCCCCAGATGGGTTTGGGGTATCAAATGGGGTCTCCAAAAGGGGGTGGAGGGGGGTCCTCAGATGGGTTTGGGGTATCCATAATGGGGTCGGGGGTCTCCAGGTGGGGGTGCAGGGGGGTCCTCAGATGGGTTTGGGGTATCCCTAATGGGGTCAGGAGATCCCTAATGGGGTTGGGGATCCTCAGATGGGTTTGGGATGTCCCCAAATGGGGTCAGGGGTCTCCAGGTAGGGGTGCAGGGGGGTTCCCAGATGGGCTTGGGGTATCAAATGGGGTCGGGGGTCTCCAAATGGGGGTGCACGGGGGTCCCCAAATGGGTTTGGGGTATCCCTAATGGGGTCAGGAGTTCCCTAATGGGATTGGGGATCCCCAAATGGGGTCGGGGGTCTCCAAATGGGGGTGGAGGAGGGGTCCTCAAATGGGTTTGGGGTATCCCTAATAGGATTGGGGATCCCCAAATGGGGTTGGAGATCCCCAAATGGGGTCAGGGGTCTCCAAATGGGGATGGAGGGGGGGTCTCCAAATGGGTTTGGAGTATCCCAAATGGGGTTGGGGGTCTCCAAATGGGGTGGAGGGGTTCCCCAAATGGGTTTGGGGTATCAAATGGGGTCGGGGGTCTCCAAATGGGGGTGGAAGGGGGTCCCCAAGTGGGGTTTGGGGTATCCCTAATGGGATTGGGGATCCCCAAATGGGGTTGGGATGTCCCCAAATGGGGTCGGGGGTCTCCAAATGGGGGTGGAAGGGGGTCCCCAGATGGGCTTGGGGTATCCCAAAATGGTTCAGGGGTTCCCTAATGGGATTGGGGATCCCCAAATGGGGTCAGGGGTCTCCAAATGGAGGTGGAGGGGGTCTCCAAATGGGGTCAGGGGTCTCCAGGTGGGGGTGCAGGGGGGTCTCCAAATGGGTCTGGGGTATCCCAAAATGGGGTCGGGGGTCTCCAAATGGGGGTGGAAGGGATCCCCAAGTGGGGTCAGGGGTCTCCAAATGGGGCCTGATGGGGGGTCCCCAAATGGGGCTGCAGGGGGGTCCCCAGATGGGTTTGGGGTATCCCTAATGGGGTCTAGGGGTTCCCTAATGGGGTTGGGGATCCCCAAATGGGGTTGGGATGTCCCCAAATGGGGTCGGGGGTCTCCAAATGGGGGTGGAAGGGGGTCCCCAAATGGGCTTGGGGTATCCCAAAATGGTTCAGGGGTTCCCTAATGGGATTGGGGATCCCCAAATGGGGTCAGGGGTCTCCAAATGGGGGTGGAAGGGGGTCCCCAAATGGGTTTGGGATCTCCCCAAATGGGGTCAGAGGTCTCCAAATGGGGGTGCAGGGGGGTTCCCAAATGGGTTTGGGGTATCCCTAATGGGGTCAGGAGTTCCCTAATGGGATTGGGGATCCCCAAATGGGGTCAGGGGTCTCCAAATGGGGGTGGAGGGGGGTCCTCAAATGGTTTTGGGGTATCCCTAATAGGATTGGGGATCCCCAAATGGGGTCGGGGGTCTCCAAATGGGGGTGGAGGGGGATCCTCAAATGCGTTTGGGGTATCAAATGGGGTCGGGGGTTCCCTAATGGGGTTGGAGATCCCCAAATGGGGTCGGGGGTCTCCAAATGGGGGTGGAAGGGGGTCCCCAAATGGGCTTGGGGTATCCCAAAATGGTTCAGGGGTTCCCTAATGGGATTGGGGATCCCCAAATGGGGTCAGGGGTCTCCAAATGGAGGTGGAGGGGGTCTCCAAATGGGGTCAGGGGTCTCCAGGTGGGGGTGCAGGGGGGTCTCCAAATGGGTCTGGGGTATCCCAAAATGGGGTCGGGGGTCTCCAAATGGGGGTGGAAGGGGGTCCCCAAATGGGTTTGGGGTATCAAATGGGGTCAGGGGTTCCCTAATGGGGTTGGGGATCCCCACAGGGGGTTGGGAGTCTCTCAATGGGATTGGAGGGGGTCCCCAAATGGGGTCAGGGGTCTCCAGGTGGGGGTGCAGGGGGGTCCCCAGATGGGTTTGGGGTATCCCTAATGGGGTCTACGGGTTCCCTAATGGGATTGGGGATCCCCAAATGGGTTTGGGATGTCCCCAAATGGGGTCGGGGGTCTCCAAATGGGGGTGGAAGGGGGTCCCCAAATGGGTTTGGGGTATCCCAGATGGGGTCGGGGGTTCCCTAATGGGATTGGGGATCCCCAAATGGGGTCAGGGGTCTCCAAATGGGGGTAGAGGGGGTCTCCAAATGGGGTCAGGGGTCTCCAGGTGGGGGTGCAGGGGGGTCCCCAGATGGGTTTGGGGTATCAAATGGGGTCGGGGGTTCCCTAATGGGGTTGGAGATCCCCAAATGGGCTCGGGGGTCTCCAAATAGGGATGGAGGGGGTCTCCAAATGGGGTCAGGGGTCTCCAAATGGGGATGGAGGGGGGGGGGTCACCAAGTGGGTTTGGGGTATCCCAGATGGGGTCGGGGGTTCCCTAATGGGGTTGGGGGTCCCCACATGGGGTCAGGGGTCTCCAAATGGGGCTGAGGGAGGGGGGCAGGGGGGCTTCCTGTGGCGAGGTCCCATTGCCCGCCCCACATCTGCCCTCTGCCCCACAGAGGAGGCGGCGGCGCTGAGGGATGCGGGATCCAAGGAGCCGCAGCGCAGTGCTGGTATGGAAAGGGGGGAGGAGGAGGAGGAGGAGGAGGAAGCACAGCTGGCACTGCAGCGCTGTGTGGAGGAGAGGAAAGAGGAGGAGGAGGAGGAGGAGGAGGAAGCACAGCTGGCGTTGGCACTGCAGCGCTCCATGAAGGAGGAGGAGGAGGAGGAGGAGGAAGCACAGCTGGCAATGGCGCTGCAGCGCTCTATGGAGGAGAGGAAAGAGGAAGAGGAGGAGGAGGAGGAAGCACAGCTGGCGTTGGCGCTGCAGCGCTCTATGAAGAACAGGAAAGAGGAAGAGGAGGAGGAGGAGGAGGAAGCACAGCTGGCAATGGCACTGCAGCGCTCTATGGAGGAGAGGAAAGAGGAAGAGGAGGAGGAGGAGGAAGCACAGCTGGCAATGGCACTGCAGCGCTCTATGGAGGAGAGGAAAGAGGAAGAGGAGGAGGAGGAGGAAGCACAGCTGGCAATGGCACTGCAGCGCTCCATGAAGGAGGAGGATGAGGATGAGGAGGAAGCACAGCTGGCGTTGGCACTGCAGCGCTCTGTGGAGGAGAGGAAAGAGGAAGAGGAGGAGGAGGAGGAAGCACAGCTGGCAATGGCGCTGCAGCGCTCCATGAAGGAGGAGGAGGAGGAGGAAGAGGAAGCACAGCTGGCAATGGCACTGCAGCGCTCTATGGAGGAGAAGAAAGAGGAAGAGGAAGAGCAGGAGGAAGCACAGCTGGCAATGGCACTGCGGTTCTCAGTGAAGGAGGAAGAGGAGGAGGAAGAGGAAGCACAGCTGGCCATAGCACTGCAGCGCTCCATGAAGGACGAGGAGGAGGAAGAGGAAGCACAGCTGGCGTTGGCACTGCAGCGCTCTGTGGAGGAGAGGAAAGAGGAAGAGGAAGAGGAAGAGGAGGAGGAAGCACAGCTGGCACTGCAGTGCTTTATGGAGGAGGAAGAGGAAGGGGAGGAGGAAGCACAGCTGGCACTGCAGTGCTCTATGGAGGAGGAAGAGGAGGAGGAAGCACAGCCGGCACTGCAGTGCTCTATGGAGGAGGAAGAGGAAGAGGAGGAGGAAGCACAGCTGGCACTGCAGTGCTCTATAGAGGAGGAAGAGGAGGAGGAAGCACAGCTGGCACTGCAATGCTCTATAGAGGAGGAAGAGGAAGAGGAAGAGGAAGCACAGCCGGCACTGCAGTGCTCTATGGAGGAGGAAGAGGAAGAGGAGGAGGAAGCACAGCTGGCACTGCAGCGCTCTATGGAGGAGGAAGAGGAGGAGGAAGCACAGCTGGCACTGCAGTGCTCTATGGAGGAGGAAGAGGAGGAGGAAGCACAGCTGGCACTGCAGTGCTCTATGGAGGAGGAAGAGGAGGAGGAAGCACAGCTGGCACTGCAGTGCTCTATGGAGGAGGAAGAGGAAGAGGAGGAGGAAGCACAGCTGGCACTGCAGTGCTCTATGGAGGAGGAAGAGGAGGAGGAAGCACAGCTGGCACTGCAGTGCTCTATGGAGGAGGAAGAGGAGGAGGAAGCACAGCTGGCACTGCAGTGCTCTATGGAGGAGGAAGAGAAGGAGGAGGAAGCACAGCCGGCACCGCAGCGCCGCAGCGCAGTTTCCCTTCACCCCGACGGGGTGGCGGAGCTGCGGTTGTTGGCCGCGTCGCAGCGCGATGCCGGAGCGGTGCTGGCTGCGCTGCAGCGGGCGCTGGAAGCAGAGCTGAGGACGGTGGAAGTGATGGACGCGAGGCTGCCGGCGCTGCAGGACGGCTGCGTGGCGATGTTGCGGCGGCGGCACGCGGTGCGGCTGCGCATCCAGGGCTGCTGCGCCACGCTGAGAGGATTTGGGGAGTTGGTCGGCGCTGCTGAGCGCGAGCTGAGGGAGCTGCTGAGCGATGGGCGACTGGAGGCGCCTGTGGGGAGCGGTGAGCGGGGCTGCGGGGTGAACAGGGCCTGGTGGTGCCCAATGGGAGCCCAATGGGTGCCCACTGAGTGCAAACTGAGTGCCCATTGGGTGCCCACTGGGTGTCCATTGGGTGTCCATTGAGAACCCATTGAGTGCCCATTGAGTGCCCATTGAGTGCCCACTGAGTGTCCATTAGGTGCCCACTGGGTGTCCATTGGGTGTCCATTGGGTGCCCATTGAGTGCCCACTGAGTGTCCATTGGGTGCCCACTGGGTGCCCATTGGGTGTCCACTGAGTGCCCATTGGGTGTCCATTGGGTGCCCACTGAGTGTCCATTGGGTGTCCATTGAGTGCCCATTGGGTGCCCATTGGGTGTCCATTGAGTGCCCACTGAGTGTCCATTGGGTGCCCACAGGGTGTCCATTGAGTGCCCACTGAGTGCCCATTGGGTGCCCATTGGGTGCCCACTGGGTGTCCATTGGGTGTCCATTGAGTGCCCACTGGGTGCCCATTGGGTGCCCATTGAGTGCCGACTGAGTGTCCATTGGGTGCCCACTGGGTGTCCATTGGGTGCCCACTGAGTGTCCATTGGGTGTCCATTAAGTGCCCACTGGGTGTCCATTGGGTGCCCACTGAGTGCCCACTGAGTGTCCATTGGGTGCCCACTGGGTGTCCATTGGGTGCCCACTGAGTGTCCATTGGGTGTCCATTAAGTGCCCACTGAGTGTCCATTGGGTGCCCATTGAGTGCCCACTGAGTGTCCATTGGGTGCCCACTGAGTGTCCATTGAGTGCCCACTGAGTGCCCATTGGGTGCCCATTGAGTGCCCACTGAGTGTCCATTGAGTGCCCACTGAGTGCCCATTGGGTGTCCATTGTGTGTCCATTGGGTGTCCATTGAGTGCCCAATGAGTGCCCATTGGGTGTCCATTGAGTGCCCACTGAGTGCCCACTGAGTGTCCATTGGGTGTCCATTGAGTGCCCATTGAGTGCCCATTGAGTGCCCATTGAGTGCCCACTGAGTGCCCACTGAGTGCCCATTGGGTGTCCATTGGGTGCCCACTGAGTGCCCATTGAGTGCCCACTGAGTGCCCATTGAGTGCCCACTGACTGCCCATTGGGTGCCCATTGAGTGCCCACTGAGTGCCCATTGAGTGCCCACTGGGTGTCCATTGGGTGTCCATTGAGTGCCCATTGAGTGCCCACTGAGTGCCCATTGGGTGCCCATTGAGTGCCCACTGAGTGCCCATTGAGTGCCCATTGAGTGCCCACTGGGTGCCCACTGAGTGTCCATTGGGTGCCCATTGAGTGCCCACTGAGTGCCCATTGGGTGCCCACTGAGTGCCCACTGAGTGCCCACTGAGTGCCCATTGGGTGTCCATTGAGTGCCCACTGAGTGCCCAATGGGTGCCCACTGAGTGTCCATTGGGTGCCCATTGAGTGCCCACTGAGTGCCCATTGGGTGCCCACTGAGTGCCCATTGGGTGCCCATTGAGTGCCCACTGAGTGCCCATTGGGTGCTCATTGAGTGCCCACTGAGTGCCCATTGGGTGCCCACTGAGTGTCCATTGGGTGCCCATTGAGTGCCCACTGAGTGCCCACTGAGTGCCCATTGGGTGTCCATTGAGTGCCCACTGAGTGCCCATTGGGTGCCCACTGAGTGCCCATTGGGTGTCCATTGAGTGCCCACTGAGTGCCCATTGGGTGTCCATTGAGTGCCCACTGAGTGCCCATTGAGTGCCCACTGAGAGCCCATTGGGTGTCCATTGAGTTCCCACTGAGTGCCCTTTGGGTGTCCATTGAGTGCCCATTGAGTGCCCATTGGGTGCCCATTGAGTGCCCATTGGGTGCCCACTGAGTGTCCATTGGGTGCCCATTGGGTGTCCATTGAGTGCCCACTGAGTGTCCATTGGGTGCCCATTGGGTGTCAATTGGGTGCCCATTGAGTGCCCATTGGGTGCCCATTTGGTGCTCATTGAGTGCCCATTGGGTGCCCATTGAGAGCCCACTGAGTGTCCATTGGGTGCCCACTGGGTGCCCATTGGGTGTCCATTGAGTGCCCATTGGGTGCCCATTGGGTGTCCATTGAGTGTCCACTGAGTGTCCATTGAGTGCCCACTGGGTGCCCATTGGGTGCTCATTGGGTGCCCACTGAGTGCCCACTGAGTGCCCAATGGGAGCCCAATGGGTGCCCACTGAGTGTCCACTGAGTGCCCACTGGGTGTCCATTGGGTGTCCATTGGGTGTCCATTCAGTGCCCACTGGGTGTCCATTGGGTGTCCATTGAGAAACCATTGAGTGCCCATTGGGTGCCCATTGAGTGCCGACTGAGTGTCCATTGGGTGCCCACTGGGTGTCCATTGAGTGCCCACTGAGTGTCCATTGGGTGCCCATTGAGTGCCGACTGAGTGTCCATTGGTGCCCACTGGGTGCCCATTGGGTGTCCATTGAGTGCCCATTGGGTGTCCATTGAGTGCCGACTGAGTGTCCATTGGGTGCCCACTGGGTGCCCATTGGGTGCTCATTGGGTGCCCACTGAGTGCCCACTGAGTACCCAATGGGAGCCCAATGGGTGCCCACTGAGTGTCCATTGAGTGCCCACTGGGTGTCCATTGGGTGCCCACTGAGTGCCCACTGGGTGTCCATTGGGTGCCCACTGAGTGCCCACTGGGTGTCCATTGGGTGTCCATTGGGTGTCCATTGAGAATCCATTGAGTGCCCATTGGGTGCCCATTGAGTGCCCACTGGGGGCCCATTGGGTGTCCATTGAGTGCCCACTGAGTGTCCATTGAGTGCCCATTGAGAACCCACTGGGGGCCCATTGGGTGCCCACTGAGTGCCCATTGGGTGTCCATTGAGTGCCCACTGAGTGCCCATTGGGTGCCCACAGGGTGTCCATTGAGTGCCCATTGGGTGTCCACTGAGTGCCCACAGGGTGTCCATTGGGGGCCCACTGGGTGCCCACTGGGTGTCCATTGAGTGCCCACTCAGTGCCCACTGGGTGCCCATTGGGTGCCCACTGAGTGCCCACTGAGTGCCCATTGGGTGCCCATTTGGTGCTCATTGAGTGCCCACTGAGTGCCCATTGAGTGCCCATTGGGTGCCCATTGAGTGCCCACTGAGTGTCCATTGAGTGCCCACTGGGTGCCCATTGGGTGCTCATTGGGTGCCCACTGAGTGCCCACTGAGTGCCCAATGGGAGCCCAATGGGTGCCCACTGAGTGTCCACTGAGTGCCCACTGGGTGTCCATTGGGTGTCCATTGGGTGTCCATTCAGTGCCCACTGGGTGTCCATTGGGTGTCCATTGGGTGTCCATTCAGTGCCCACTGGGTGTCCATTGGGTGTCCATTGAGAAACCATTGAGTGCCCATTGGGTGCCCATTGAGTGCCGACTGAGTGTCCATTGGGTGCCCACTGGGTGTCCATTGAGTGCCCACTGAGTGTCCATTGGGTGCCCATTGAGTGCCGACTGAGTGTCCATTGGGTGCCCACTGGGTGCCCATTGGGTGTCCATTGAGTGCCCATTGGGTGTCCATTGAGTGCCGACTGAGTGTCCATTGGGTGCCCACTGGGTGCCCATTGGGTGCTCATTGGGTGCCCACTGAGTGCCCACTGAGTACCCAATGGGAGCCCAATGGGTGCCCACTGAGTGTCCATTGAGTGCCCACTGGGTGTCCATTGGGTGCCCACTGAGTGCCCATTGGGTGTCCATTGGGTGCCCACTGAGTGCCCATTGGGTGTCCATTGAGTGCCCACTGAGTGCCCATTGGGTGCCCACAGGGTGCCCACTGAGTGCCCACTGGGTGTCCATTGGGTGTCCATTGAGAACCCATTGGGTGCCCATTGAGTGCCGACTGAGTGTCCATTAGGTGCCCACTGGGTGTCCATTGGGTGTCCATTGGGTGCCCACTGGGTGTCCATTGGGTGTCCATTGAGTGCCCACTGAGTGCCCAATAAGAGTGCGCAGTGCCATGCCGTGCCATGCAGTGCTGCACAGTGCCATGCAGTGCCATGCTGTGCCATGCAGGCCATGCAGTGCCATGCAGTGCCATGCAGTGCCATGCGGTGCCGTGCAGTGCCATGCAGTGCCATGCAGTGCCATGCAGGCCATGCAGGCCATGCCGTGCCATGCAGTGCCATGCAGTGCCATGCAGTGCCATGCAGGCCATGCAGTGCCATGCAGTGCCATGCAGTGCCATGCCGTGCCATGCAGTGCCATGCAGGCCATGCAGTGCCATGCAGTGCCATGCAGTGCCATGCAGTGCCATGCAGTGCCATGCAATGCCATGCCGTGCCAATGATCTCGTTTCCCATGCAGGCAGCGCTGCTCCCCAGGCCGTGTGCTGGGTGCGCTGGATGCCCTGTGGCACCGCGGTGCCGTACGGCGCAGAGGACGCCGCGGTGCTGGAGGCCCTGTGGCAGCGCAGGGAGCGCCGGGTGCCGGCGGTGTTGGGTGGCCGCAGCGTCACCGTGGACCTGCAGCGCATGGAGGAGCGCGACGCCGCCGGCACCACGGCGCTGCTGACCCGCAGCCTGGTGCCCCCTGCCTTGCGGCGGCTGCTCGGTGCGAATGCAGCTCAGCAGGGAGCGGCCACTGTAACTCGTCCTGCTGCCACCACATCGCGGCCCCCCCATCCCATCCCATCCCATCCCACCCCATCCCATCCCACCCCATCCCATCCCATCCCACCCCATCCCATCCCATCCCATCCCATCCCACCCCATCCCATCCCACCCCATCCCATCCCAATCCCACCCCATCCCATCCCCATCCCATCCCATCCCATCCCACCCCATCCCATCCCATCCCATCCCATCCCACCCCATCCCATCCCCATCCCATCCCATCCCATCCCACCCCATCCCATCTCATCCCACCCCATCCCATCCCACCCCATCCCATCCCACCCCATCCCATCCCAATCCCACCCCATCCCATCCCATCCCATCCCATCCCAATCCCACCCCATCCCATCCCATCCCATCCCATCCCATCCCACCCCATCCCATCCCATCCCATCCCATCCATCCCATCCCATCCCATCCCATCCCATCCCATCCCATCCCATCCCATCCCCATCCCACCCCATCCCATCCCCATCTCATCCCATCCCACCCCATCCCATCCCAATCCCACCCCATCCCATCCCACCCCATCCCATCCCACCCCATCCCATCCCAATCCCACCCCATCCCATCCCATCCCATCCCATCCCAATCCCACCCCATCCCATCCCATCCCATCCCATCCCAATCCCACCCCATCCCATCTCATCCCATCCCACTCCATCCCATCCCATCCCATCCCATCCCATCCCATCCCATCCCATCCCATCCCATCCCACCCCACCCCATCCCATCCCATCCCATCCCAATCCCACCCCATCCCATCCCACTCCATCCCATCCCATCCCATCCCACCCCATCCCATCCCCATCCCATCCCATCCCATCCCATCCCATCCCATCCCATCCCACCCCATCCCATCCCAATCCCACCCCATCCCATCCCCATCCCATCCCATCCCATCCCACCCCATCCCATCTCATCCCACCCCATCCCATCCCACCCCATCCCATCCCACCCCATCCCATCCCATCCCACCCCATCCCATCCCATCCCATCCCCATCCCATCCCATCCCACCCCATCCCATCCCAATCCCACCCCATCCCATCCCATCCCATCCCATCCCAATCCCACCCCATCCCATCCCATCCCATCCCATCCCATCCCACCCCATCCCATCCCATCCCAATCCCACCCCATCCCATCCCCATCCCATCCCACCCCATCCCATCCCATCCCATCCCATCCCATCCCATCCCATCCCAATCCCACCCCATCCCATCCCCATCCCATCCCATCCCATCCCACCCCATCCCATCTCATCCCATCCCATCCCACCCCATCCCATCCCCATCCCACCCCATCCCACCCCATCCCATCCCATCCCATCCCATCCCATCCCATCCCATCCCATCCCATCCCATCCCAATCCCATCCCACCCCATCCCATCCCATCTCATCCCATCCCACCCCACCCCATCCCACCCCATCCCATCCCAATCCCACCCCATCCCATCCCATCCCATCACATCCCATCCCACCCCACCCCATCCCATCCCATCCCATCCCAATCCCACCCCATCCCATCCCACTCCATCCCATCCCATCCCATCCCACCCCATCCCATCCCCATCCCATCCCATCCCATCCCATCCCATCCCATCCCACCCCATCCCATCCCAATCCCACCCCATCCCATCCCACTCCATCCCATCCCATCCCATCCCATCCCACCCCATCCCATCCCATCCCATCCCACCCCATCCCATCCCACCCCATCCCATCCCATCCCAATCCCACCCCATCCCACCCCATCCCACCCCATCCCATCCGGTCTGATCCCATCCCACCCCACTGACCCCTGACCCCACTGATCCCATGCCACCCCTCTGACCCCACTGATCCCACCCCCACCCCACTGACCCCTCTGACCCCTCTGACCCCACTGACCCCCTTTGACCCACCCCCCCACTGACCCCTCTGACCCCACTGACCTCTGACCCCACTGACCCCACTGATCTTCTCTGACGCACCCCCCCACTGACCCCACTGACCCCCTCTGCCCCCCTTGACCCCTCTGACCCCTCTGACTCCACCCCCCACTGACCTCTGACCCCACTGACCCCTCTGACCCCTCTGACCCTACTTCTCCACTGACCCCACTGACCCACCCCCGCACTGACCCCTCTGACCCCACTGACCTATGACCCCACTGACTCCACCCCCCTTTGACTCCCCTGAGCCCCTCTGACTCCACCCACTGTCTGACCCCCTTGACCCCTCTGACCCCGCTGACCCCCTCTGACCCCACTGACCTTTCTGACCCCCCTGACCCCTCTGACCCCGCTGACCCCCTCTGACCCCCCTGACCCCTCTGACCCCCCTGACCCCTCTGACCCCACTGACCCCCTCTGACCCACCCCCCCACTGACCCCCCTGACCCCACTGACCTTTCTGACCCCTCTGACCTCGCTGACCAATCTGACCCCTCTGACCCCACTGACCTTTCTGACCCCCCTGACCCCGCCCCCCCACTGACCCCTCTGACCCCTCTGACCCCTCTGACCCCTCTGACCCCACTGACCCCCGACCCCACTGACCCTTCTGACCCCACCCCCTGTCTGACCCCCCTGACCCCGCCCCCCCACTGATCCCTCTGACCCCACTGACCCCTCTGACCTCACCCCAACTGACCCCACCTCCTTCTGACCCCACCCCCTCACTGACCCCTCTGACCCCTCTGACCCCACCGACCCCCGACCCCACTGACCCCTCTGACCCCTCTGACCCCACTGACCTCTGACTCCTCTGACCCCGCTGACCCCCTCTGACCCCACCCCCGCTGACCCCTCTGACCCCACTGACCTCTGACCCCACTGACCCCACTGATCTTCTCTGACGCACCCCCCCACTGACACCCCTGACCCCTCTGACCCCTATGACCCCACTTCTCACTGACCCCACTGACCCACCCCCGCACTGACCCCTCTGACCCCACTGACCTTTTGACCCCTCTGACCCCACTGACCTTTCTGACCTCTCTGACCCTACCCCCCACTGACCCCCCTGACCCCACTGACCCCATCCCCCCTCTGACCCCTCTGACCCCTCTGACCCACCCCCCCGCTGACCCCTCTGACCCCACTTACCTTTCTGAGCTCTCTGACCCCTCTGACCTTTCTGACCCCACTGACCCCACTGACCCCACCGACCCCCGACCCCACTGACCCCCCTGACCCCACCCCCTCACTGACCCCTCTGACCCCACTGACCTCTGTGACCCTACCCCCCTCTGACCCCACAGACCCCCCTGACCCCTCTGACCCCACTGACCCCCCTGACCCCTCTTACCCCGCTGACCCCCTCTGACCCACCCCCCCACTGACCCCTCTGACCCCACTGACCTCTGACCCCACTGACCTTTCTGACCCCTCTGACCCCGCTGACCAATCTGACCCCTCTGACCCCACCCCCGTCTGACCCCCCTGACCCCTCTGACCCCCCTGACCCCCCTGACCCCGCCCCCCCACTGATCCCTCTGACCCCACTGATCCCTCTGACCCCCCTGACCCCTCTGACCCCACTGACCCCTCTGACCCCACTGACCCCCTCTGACCCACCCCCCCACTGACCCCCCTGACCCCACTGACCTTTCTGACCCCTCTGACCTCCCTGACCAATCTGACCCCTCTGACCCCACCCCCTGTCTGACCCCCCTGACCCCGCCCCCCCACTGACCGCTCTGACCCCACTGACCCCTCTGACCTCACCCCAACTGACCCCACCTCCTTCTGACTCCACCCCCTCACTGACCCCTCTGACCCCTCTGACCCCACTGACCTCTGACTCCTCTGACCCCGCTGACCCCCTCTGACCCCACCCCCCCACTGACCCCTCTGACCCCTCTGACCCCACCCCCCCGTCCCCACTGACCCCCGCTGACCCCCCTGACCCTACTGACCCCTCTGACCCCCCAGACCCCTCTGACCCCCCTGACCCCACCCCCCCACTGACCCCCCTGACCCCTCTGACCCCACTGACCTCTGTGACCCTACCCCCCACTGACCTTTCTGACCCCTCTGACCCCCCTGACCCCGCCCCCCCGCTGACCCCCCTGACCCCCACTGACCCCTCTGACCCCACTGACCCCACTGACCCCTGACCCCACTGACCCCCCTGACCCCACTGACCCCACTGACCTCTGTGACCCTACCCCCCACTGACCTTTCTGACCCCCCTGACCCCCCTGACCCTGCCCCCCCGCTGACCCCACTGACCCCCACTGACCCCTCTGACCCCACTGACCCCACTGACCCCTGACCCCACTGACCCCACTGACCCCCCTGACCCCACTGACCCCACTGACCCCTCTGACCCCACCCCCCCACTCACCCATCTGACCCCACTGACCTTTCTGACCCCCCTGACCCCACCCCCCCACTGACCCCACTGACCCCCGCTGACCCCCCTGACCCCACAGACCCCTCTGACCCCAACCCCCCTGACCCCACTGACCCCCGCTGACCCCTCTGACCCCACTGACCCCTCTGACCCCACCCCCCCACTGACCCCACTGACCCCCGCTGACCCCCCTGACCCTGCTGACCCCTCTGACCCCACAGACCCCTCTGACCCCAACCCCCCTGACCCCACTGACCCCCGCTGACCCCCCTGACCCCACAGACCCCTCTGACCCCCCTGACCCCACCCCCCCGCTGACCCCGCTGCCCCCCTCGCCCCCAGGCCCGGATGCGGTGGGTGCAGCGGATGCGGTGCGGCTGCTGCCGTTGGCCGAGGGCAGCGCGGAGTTTGGCGACGCCGTGCGGCATTTTTACGGCACCCTGCAGGAGCTGCGCGGCCGCATCCACGTCGTCAGGGTGGGCGGCCGGATGGGGGCCCCCGTGGGGCCGGGGGTCTCCGAGTGGGGTTGGGGATCTCTCAATGGGGGCTGGGGGTCTGCTGATGGGGTTGGGGTCTGTGAATGGGGTCGGGGTGTCACCAAATGGGGTCTGGGGGTGCCTGAATGGGACTGGGGGTCTGCTGATGGGGGTCGGGGGTCTCCAGTTGGGTCCTGGGGTCTCCAGGTGGGGTTGGGGTCTCCAAGGGGGGTCAAGAGGTCTCCGGATGGGGTTGGTGGTGTCCAAATTGAGTCTGGGGTCTCCCAATTGGGTCCAGGGTTGTCCGAATGGGGTCTGGGGGTCTGCCGGTGGGGTTGGGGTCTGTGAATGGGGTCGGGGTGTCTCCAAGTGGGTCTGGGGGTGCCTGAATGGGGCTGGGGGTCTGCCAGTAGGGGCTGGGGGTCTGCAAGTGGGGTCAAGTGGTTTCGTGATGGGGTCAGGGGTCTCCAAATGGGGTCTGGGGTCTCCAAGTGGGGTCAGGGGTCTCCAAGTGGGGTCAAGTGGTTTCTGAATGGGGGTCAGTGGGATCCAAATGGGGTCTGGGGTCTCCAAATGGGGTCAGGAGTCTCCAAATGGGGTCAAGTGGTTTTGGAATGGGGTCAGTGGGATCCAAATGGGGTCTGGGGTATCCTGGAGGGGGTTGGGGGTCTCCTGATGGGGGTCGGGGGTCTCCAGTTGGGTCCTGGGGTCTCCAGGTGGGGTTGGGGTCTCCAAAGGGGGTCAAGAGGTCTCCGGATGGGGTTGGTGGTATCCAAATTGGGTCTGGGGTCTCCCAATGGGGTCTGGGGGTGTCTGAATGGGGTCTGGGGGTCTCCTGGTGGGGGTTGGGGTCTGTGAATGGGGTCGGGGTGTCTCCAAGTGGGTCTGGGGGTGCCTGAATGGGGCTGGGGGTCTGCCAGTAGGGTCTGCAGGTGGGATTGGGGGTCTGCAAGTGGGGTCAAGTGGTTTCGGAATGGGGTCAGGGGTCTCCAAATGGGGTCTGGGGTCTCCAAATGGGGTCAGGAGTCTCCAAATGGGGTCAAGTGGTTTCTGAATGGGGTCAGTGGGATCCAAATGGGGTCTGGGGTATCCTGGAGGGGGTTGGGGGTCTCCTGATGGGGGTCGGGGGTCTCCAGTTGGGTCTGGGGTCTCCAGGTGGGGTTGGGGTCTCCAAGCGGGGCTAAGAGGTCTTTGGATGGGGTTGGTGGTATCCAAATTGGGTCTGGGGTCTCCCAATTGGGTCCAGGGTTGTCCGAATGGGGTCTGGGGGTCTGCCGGTGGGGTTGGGGTCTGTGAATGGGGTCGGGGTGTCTCCAAGTGGGTCTGGGGGTGCCTGAATGGGGCTGGGGGTCTGCCAGTAGGGTCTGCAGGTGGGGTTGGGGGTCTGCAAGTGGGGTCAAGTGGTTTCGGAATGTGGTCTGGGGTCTCCAAATGGGGTCTGGGGTCTCCAAATGGGGTCAGGAGTCTCCAAATGGGGTCAAGTGGTTTCTGAATGGGGTCAGTGGGATCCAAATGGGGTCTGGGGTATCCTGGAGGGGGTTGGGGGTCTCCTGATGGGGGTTGGGGGTCTCCAGTTGGGTCTGGGGTCTCCAGGTGGGGTTGGGGTCTCCAAGGGGGGTCAAGAGGTCTCCGGATGGGGTTGGTGGTGTCCAAATTGAGTCTGGGGTCTCCCAATTGGGTCCAGGGTTGTCCGAATGGGGTCTGGGGGTCTGCCGGTGGGGTTGGGGTCTGTGAATGGGGTCGGGGTGTCTCCAAGTGGGTCTGGGGGTGCCTGAATGGGGCTGGGGTTCTGCCAGTAGGGGCTGGGGGTCTGCAAGTGGGGTCAAGTGGTTTCGTGATGGGGTCTGGGGTCTCCAAATGGGGTCTGGGGTCTCCAAGTGGGGTCAGGGGTCTCCAAGTGGGGTCAAGTGGTTTCGGAATGGGGTCAGTGGGATCCAAATGGGGTCTGGGGTATCCTGGAGGGGGTTGGGGGTCTCCTGATGGGGGTTGGGGGTCTCCAGTTGGGTCCTGGGGTCTCCAGGTGGGGTTGGGGTCTCCAAAGGGGGTCAAGAGGTCTTTGGATGGGGTTGGTGGTGTCCAAATTGGGTCTGGGGTCTCCCTATTGGGTCCGGGGTTGTCCGAATGGGGTCTGGGGGTCTGCTGATGGGGGTTGGGGTCTGTGAATGGGGTCGGGGTGTCTGCAAGTGGGTCTGGGGGTGTCTGAATGGGGTCTGGGGGTCTGCCAGTGGGGTTCGGGGGTCCCAGTGGGGGTTGGGGGTCTCCAGTTGGGTCCTGGGGTCTCCAGGTGGGGTTGGGGTCTCCAAGCGGGATCAAGAGGTCTCCGGTTGGGGTTGGTGGTATCCAAATGGGGTCTGGGGGTTCCCAAATGGGGTCTGGGGTCTCCAAATGGGGTCAAGTAGTTTTGGAATGGGGTCAGTGGGATCCAAATGGGGTCTGGGGTCTCCAAATGGGGTCTGGGGTCTCCAAATGGGGTCAGGAGTCTCCAAATGGGGTCAAGTGGTTTCGGAATGGGGTCAGTGGGATCCAAATTGGGTCTGGGGTCTCCAAATGGGGTCTGGGGTCTCCAAATGGGGTCAAGTGGTTTCGGAATGGGGTCACTGGGATCCAAATGGGGTCTGGGGTCTCCAAATGGGGTCAGGGGTCTCCAAGTGGGGTCAAGTGGTTTCGGAATGGGGTCAGTGGGATCCAAATGGGGTCTGGGGTATCCTGGAGGGGGTTGGGGGTCTCCTGATGGGGGTTGGGGGTCTCCAGTTGGGTCTGGGGTCTCCAGGTGGGGTTGGGGTCTCCAAGCAGGGTCGAGAGGTCTTTGGATGGGGTTGGTGGTGTCCAAATTGGGTCTGGGGTCTCCCTATTGGGTCCAGGGTTGTCCGAATGGGGTCTGGGGGTCTGCCGGTGGGGTTGGGGTCTGTGAATGCGGTCGGGGTGTCTCCAAGTGGGTCTGGGGGTGCCTGAATGGGGCTGGGGGTCTGCTGATGGGGGTCGGGGGTCTCCTGATGGGGGTCGGGGGTCTCCAGTTGGGTCTGGGGTCTCCAGGTGGGGTTGGGGGGTCTCCAAGGGGGGTCAAGAGGTCTTTGGATGGGGTTGGTGGTGTCCAAATGGGGTCTGGGGTCTCCCAATGGGGTCTGGGGGTGTCTGAATGGGGTCTGGGGGTCTGCTGATGGGGGTCGGGGGTCTCCAGTTGGGTCCTGGGGTCTCCAGGTGGGGTTGGGGTCTCCAAGGGGGGTCAAGAGGTCTTTGGATGGGGGTTGGTGGTGTCCAAATTGGGTCTGGGGGTTCCAAATGGGGTCAGGAGTCTCCAAATGGGGTCAAGTGGTTTCGGAATGGGGTCAGTGGGATCCAAATGGGGTCTGGGGTATCCTGGAGGGGGTTGGGGGTCTCCTGATGGGGGTCGGGGGTCTCCAGTTGGGTCTGGGGTCTCCAGGTGGGGTTGGGGTCTCCAAGGGGGGTCAAGAGGTCTTTGGATGGGGTTGGTGGTGTCCAAATTGGGTCTGGGGTCTCCCAATTGGGTCCAGGGTTGTCTGAATGGGGGCTGGGGGTCTGCCGGTGGGGTTGGGGTCTGTGAATGGGGTCGGGGTGTCTCCAAGTGGGTCTGGGGGTGCCTGAATGGGGCTGGGGGTCTGCTGATGGGGTCTGCAGGTGGGGTTGGGGGTCTGCAAGTGGGGTCAAGTGGTTTCCAAATGGGGTCTGGGGTCTCCAAATGGGGTCTGGGGTCTCCAAATGGGGTCAGGAGTCTCCAAATGGGGTCAAGTGGTTTCGGAATGGGGTCAGTGGGATCCAAAAGGGGTCTGGGGTATCCTGGAGGGGGTTGGGGGTCTCCTGATGGGGGTTGGGGGTCTCCAGTTGGGTCTGGGGTCTCCAGGTGGGGTTGGGGTCTCCAAGCAGGGTCGAGAGGTCTTTGGATGGGGTTGGTGGTGTTCAAATTGGGTCTGGGGTCTCCCAATTGGGTCCAGGGTTGTCCGAATGGGGTCTGGGGGTCTGCCGGTGGGGTTGGGGTCTGTGAATGGGGCCGGGGTGTCTCCAAGTGGGTCTGGGGGTGCCTGAATGGGGGCTGGGGGTCTGCCAGTGGGGTCTGCAGGTGGGGTTGGGGGTCTGCAAGTGGGGTCAAGTGGTTTCGGAATGGGGTCTGGGGTCTCCAAATGGGGTCTGGGGTCACCAAATGGGGTCTGGGTCTCCAAATGGGGTCAAGTGGTTTCTGAATGGGGTCAGTGGGATCCAAATGGGGTCTGGGGTATCCTGGAGGGGGTTGGGGGTCTCCTGATGGGGGTTGGGGGTCTCCAGTTGGGTCCTGGGGTCTCCAGGTGGGGTTGGGGTCTCCAAAGGGGGTCAAGAGGTCTCCGGATGGGGTTGGTGGTATCCAAATTGGGTCTGGGGTCTCCCTATTGGGTCCGGGGTTGTCCGAATGGGGTCTGGGGGTCTGCTGATGGGGGTTGGGGTCTGTGAATGGGGTCGGGGTGTCTGCAAGTGGGTCTGGGGGTGTCTGAATGGGGTCTGGGGGTCTGCCAGTGGGGTTCGGGGGTCCCAGTGGGGGTTGGGGGTCTCCAGTTGGGTCCTGGGGTCTCCAGGTGGGGTTGGGGTCTCCAAGCGGGATCAAGAGGTCTCCGGTTGGGGTTGGTGGTATCCAAATGGGGTCTGGGGGTTCCCAAATGGGGTCTGGGGTCTCCAAATGGGGTCAAGTAGTTTTGGAATGGGGTCAGTGGGATCCAAATGGGGTCTGGGGTCTCCAAATGGGGTCTGGGGTCTCCAAATGGGGTCAGGAGTCTCCAAATGGGGTCAAGTGGTTTCGGAATGGGGTCAGTGGGATCCAAATTGGGTCTGGGGTCTCCAAATGGGGTCTGGGGTCTCCAAATGGGGTCAAGTGGTTTCGGAATGGGGTCAGTGGGATCCAAATGGGGTCTGGGGTCTCCAAATGGGGTCAGGGGTCTCCAAGTGGGGTCAAGTGGTTTCGGAATGGGGTCAGTGGGATCCAAATGGGGTCTGGGGTATCCTGGAGGGGGTTGGGGGTCTCCTGATGGGGGTTGGGGGTCTCCAGTTGGGTCCTGGGGTCTCCAGGTGGGGTTGGGGTCTCCAAAGGGGGTCAAGAGGTCTTTGGATGGGGTTGGTGGTATCCAAATTGGGTCTGGGGTCTCCCAATGGGGTCTGGGGGTGTCTGAATGGGGGCTGGGGGTCTGCCAGTGGGGTCTGGGGGTCTGTGAATGGGGTCGGGGTGTCTCCAGGTGGGTCTGGGGGTGTCTGAATGGGGGCTGGGGGTCTGCCAGTGGGGTCTGGGGGTCTGTGAATGGGGTCGGGGTGTCTCCAGGTGGGTCTGGGGGTGTCTGAATGGGGTCTGCCAGTAGGGTCTGCAGGTGGGGTTGGGGGTCTGCAAGCGGGGTCAAGTGGTTTCGGAATGGGGTCTGGGGTCTCCAAATGGGGTCAGGAGTCTCCAAATGGGGTCAAGTGGTTTCGGAATGGGGTCACTGGGATCCAAATGGGGTCACTGGGATCCAAATGGGGTCTGGGGTCTCCAAATGAGGTCTGGGGTCTCCAAATGGGGTCAGGGGTCTCCAAGTGGGGTCAAGTGGTTTCTGAATGGGGTCAGTGGGATCCAAATGGGGTCTGGGGTATCCTGGAGGGGGTTGGGGGTCTCCTGATGGGGGTCGGGGGTCTCCAGTTGGGTCTGGGGTCTCCAGGT
>NW_026294819.1:100000-105000 GCF_026119805.1 Tympanuchus pallidicinctus | reverse complement strand
ATTTCTTTGAAAATAAGCGATATTTTAGGGGAAAAACAGGGATTTCTATGAAAATAAGCGATATTTTATGGGAAAAACAGGGATTTCTGTGAAAATAAGCGATATTTTAGGGGAAAAACAGGGATTTCTGTGAAAATAAGCGATATTTTAGGGGAAAAACAGGGATTTCTGTGAAAATAAGCGATATTTCAGGGGAAAAACAGGGATTTCTGTGAAAATAAGCGATATTTTAGGGGAAAAACAGGGATTTCAAGGAAAATAAGTGATATTTTAGGGGAAAAACAGGGATTTCTATGAAAATAAGCGATATTTTAGGGGAAAAACAGGGATTTCTGTGAAAATAAGCCACATTTTAGGGGAAAAACAGGGATTTCTGTGAAAATAAGCGATACTTTAGAGGAAAAACAGGGATTTCTGTGAAAATAAGCTATATTTTAGGGGAAAAACAGGGATTTCTGTGAAAATCAGCGATATTTTAGGGGAAAAACAGGGATTTCTGTGAAAATAAGCGATATTTTAGGTTAAAAACAGGAATTTCTGTGAAAATAAGCGATATTTAGGGGAAAAACAGGGATTTCTGTGAAAATAAGCGATATTTTAGGGGAAAAACAGGGATTTCTGTGAAAATAAGCGATATTTTAGGGGAAAAACAGGGATTTCTGTGAAAATAAGCGATATTTTAGGGGAAAAACAGGGATTTCTATCAAAATGAGCGATATTTAAGGGGAAAAACAGGGATTTCTAGGAAAATAAGCGATATTTTAGGGGAAAAACAGGGATTTCTGTGAAAATAAGCGATATTTTAGGGGAAAAACAGGGATTTCTGTGAAAATAAGCGATATTTTAGGGGAAAAACAGGGATTTCTATCAAAATGAGCGATATTTTAGGGGAAAAACAGGGATTTCTGTGAAAATAAGCGATATTTAAGGGGAAAAACAGGGATTTCTGTGAAAATAAGCGATATTTTAGTGGAAAAACAGGGATTTCTGTGAAAATAAGTGATATTTTAGGGGAAAAACATGGATTTCAGTGAAAATAAGCGATATTTTAGGGGAAAAACAGGGATTTCTATGAAAATAAAACACATTTTAGGGGAAAAACAGGGATTTCTGTGAAAATAAGCGATATTTTAGGGGAAAAACAGGGATTTCTGTGAAAATAAGCGATATTTTAGGGGAAAAACAGGGATTTCTGTGAAAATGAGCGATATTTAAGGGGAAAAACAGGGATTTCTGTGAAAACAAGCGATATTTTAGGGGAAAAACAGGGATTTCTGTGAAAATAAGCGATATTTTAGGGGAAAAACAGGGATTTCTGTGAAAATAAGCGATATTTTAGGGGAAAAACAGGGATTTCTGTGAAAATAAGCGCTATTTTCGGTTAAAACCAGGGATTACTGTGAAAATAAGCGATATTTTAGATTAAAAACAGGGATTTCTATGAAAATAAGCGATATTTTCAGTTAAAAACAGGGATTACTGTGAAAATAAGCCACATATTTTAGGGGAAAAACAGGGATTTCTGTGAAAATAAGCGATATTTTAGGGGAAAAACAGGGATTTCTGTGAAAATAAGCGATATTTTAGGGGAAAAACAGGGATTTCTATGAAAATAAGCGATATTTTAGGGGAAAAACAGGGATTTCCATGAAAATAAGCCACATTTTAGGGGAAAAACAGGGATTTCTGTGAAAATAAGTGATATTTTATGGGAAAAACAGGGATTTCTGTGAAAACAAGCGACATTTTAGGGGAAAAACAGGGATTTCTGTGAAAATAAGCGCTATTTTCGGTTAAAACCAGGGATTACTGTGAAAATAAGCGATATTTTAGATTAAAAACAGGGATTTCTATGAAAATAAGCGATATTTTAGGGGAAAAACAGGGATTTCTGTGAAAATAAGCGATATTTTAGGGGAAAAACAGGGATTTCTGTGAAAATAAGCGATATTTTAGGGGAAAAACAGGGATTTCTGTGAAAATAAGCGATATTTTAGGGGAAAAACAGGGATTTCTATGAAAATAAGCGATATTTTAGGGGAAAAACAGGGATTTCCATGAAAATAAGCCACATTTTAGGGGAAAAACAGGGATTTCTGTGAAAATAAGTGATATTTTAGGGGAAAAACAGGGATTTCTGTGAAAACAAGCGACATTTTAGGGGAAAAACAGGGATTTCTGTGAAAATAAGCGATATTTAATGGGAAAAACAGGGATTTCTGTGAAAATAAGCGATATTTTAGGGGAAAAACAGGGATTTCTATGAAAATAAGTGATATTTTAGGGGAAAAACAGGGATTTCTGTGAAAATAAGCGATATTTTAGGGGAAAAACAGGGATTTCTATGAAAATAAGCGATATTTTAGGGGAAAAACAGGGATTTCTGTGAAAATAAGCAATATTTTCGGTTAAAAACAGGGATTTCTATGAAAATAAGCGATATTTTATTGGAAAAACAGGGATTTCTTTGAAAATAAGCGATATTTTAGGGGAAAAACAGGGATTTCTATGAAAATAAGCGCTATTTTATTGGAAAAACAGGGATTTCTGTGAAAATAAGCGATATTTTAGGGGAAAAACAGGGATTTCTGTGAAAATAAGCGATATTTTATTGGAAAAACAGGGATTTCTTTGAAAATAAGCGATATTTTAGGGGAAAAACAGGGATTTCTATGAAAATAAGCGATATTTTATGGGAAAAACAGGGATTTCTGTGAAAATAAGCGATATTTTAGGGGAAAAACAGGGATTTCTGTGAAAATAAGCGATATTTTAGGGGAAAAACAGGGATTTCTGTGAAAATAAGCGATATTTCAGGGGAAAAACAGGGATTTCTGTGAAAATAAGCGATATTTTAGGGGAAAAACAGGGATTTCAAGGAAAATAAGTGATATTTTAGGGGAAAAACAGGGATTTCTATGAAAATAAGCGATATTTTAGGGGAAAAACAGGGATTTCTGTGAAAATAAGCCACATTTTAGGGGAAAAACAGGGATTTCTGTGAAAATAAGCGATATTTTAGAGGAAAAACAGGGATTTCTGTGAAAATAAGCTATATTTTAGGGGAAAAACAGGGATTTCTGTGAAAATCAGCGATATTTTAGGGGAAAAACAGGGATTTCTGTGAAAATAAGCGATATTTTAGGTTAAAAACAGGAATTTCTGTGAAAATAAGCGATATTTAGGGGAAAAACAGGGATTTCTGTGAAAATAAGCGATATTTTAGGGGAAAAACAGGGATTTCTGTGAAAATAAGCGATATTTTAGGGGAAAAACAGGGATTTCTGTGAAAATAAGCGATATTTTAGGGGAAAAACAGGGATTTCTATCAAAATGAGCGATATTTAAGGGGAAAAACAGGGATTTCTATGAAAATAAGCGATATTTTAGGGGAAAAACAGGGATTTCTGTGAAAATAAGCGATATTTTAGGGGAAAAACAGGGATTTCTGTGAAAATAAGCGATATTTTAGGGGAAAAACAGGGATTTCTATCAAAATGAGCGATATTTTAGGGGAAAAACAGGGATTTCTGTGAAAATAAGCGATATTTAAGGGGAAAAACAGGGATTTCTGTGAAAATAAGCGATATTTTAGTGGAAAAACAGGGATTTCTGTGAAAATAAGTGATATTTTAGGGGAAAAACATGGATTTCAGTGAAAATAAGCGATATTTTAGGGGAAAAACAGGGATTTCTGTGCAAATAAACCACATTTTAGGGGAAAAACAGTGATTTCTGTGAAAATAAGCGATATTTTAGGGGAAAAACAGGGATTTCTGTGAAAATCAGCGATATTTAAGGTTAAAAACAGGGATTTCCATGAAAATAAGCAATATTTACAGGAAAAACAGGGATTTCTGTGAAAATAAGCGATATTTTAGGGGAAAAACAGGGATTTCTGTGAAAATAAGCGATATTTCAGGGGAAAAACAGGGATTTCTATGAAAATAAGCGATATTTTAGGGGGAAAACAGGGATTTCTGTGAAAATAAGCGATATTTTAGGGGAAAAACAGGGATTTCTGTGAAAATAAGCGATATTTTAGGGGAAAAACAGGGATTTCTGTGAAAATAAGCGATATTTAAGGGGAAAAACAGGGATTTCTATGAAAATAAGCGATATTTTAGGGGAAAAACAGGGATTTCTATGAAAATAAGCAATATTTTAGGGGAAAAACAGGGATTTCTGTGAAAATCAGCGATATTTTAGGGGAAAAACATGGATTTCTGTGAAAATAAGCCACATTTTAGGGGAAAAACAGGGATTTCTGTGAAAATAAGCGATATTTTAGGGGAAAAACAGGGATTTCTATGAAAATAAGCGATATTTTAGGGGAAAAACAGGGATTTCAGTGATAATAAGTGATATTTCAGGTTAAAAAAAGGGATTTACTAAGGTAAGGGTAGGGTTTGGGTTAGGGTTAGGGAAAGGTTTAGGGTTAGAGAAGGGTTAGGGTTAGGGTTAGGGTTAGGGTTAGGGTTAGAGAAGGGTTAGGGTTAGGGTTAGGGTTAGGGTTAGGGTTAGGGTAGGGTTAGGGTTAGGGATAGGGTTAGGGTTAGGGTTAGGGTAGGGTTAGGGTTAGGGTTAGGGTTAGGGTTAGGGTTAGGGTTAGGGTTAGGGTTAGGGTTAGGGTTAGGGTTAGAGAAGGGTTAGGGTTAGGGTTAGGGTTAGGGTTAGGGTAGGGTTAGGGTTAGGGTTAGGGTTAGGGTTAGGGTTAGGGTAGGGTTAGGGTTAGGGTTAGGGTTAGTGTTAGGGTTAGGGTTAGGGTTAGGGTTAGGGTTAGGGTTAGGGTTAGGGTTAGGGTAGGGTTAGGGTTAGGGTTAGGGTTAGGGTTAGGGTTAGGGTTAGGGTTAGGGTTAGGGTTAGGGTTAGGGTTAGGTTATATTAGTGGTATTTTATGGGAAACATAGGGATTTCTGTGAAAATAAGCGATATTGAAGGGGAAAAACAGGGATTTCTGTGAAAATAAGCCATATTGAAGGGGAAAAACAGGGATTTCT
>NW_026294819.1:92500-95000 GCF_026119805.1 Tympanuchus pallidicinctus | reverse complement strand
CAGGGATTTCTGTGAAAATAAGCGATATTTAAGGGGAAAAACAGGGATTTCTATGAAAATTAGCGATATTTCAGGGGAAAAACAGGGATTTCTGTGAAAATAAGCGATATTGAAGGGGAAAAACAGGGATTTCTGTGAAAATAAGCGATATTTTAGGGGAAAAACAGGGATTTCTGTGAAAATAAGTGATATTTTAGGGGAAAAACAGGGATTTCTATGAAAATCAGCGATATTTTAGGGGAAAAACAGGGATTTCTGTGAAAATAAGCCACATTTTAGGGGAAAAACAGGGATTTCTGTGAAAATAAGCGATATTTTAGTGGAAAAACAGGGATTTCTGTGAAAATAAGCGATATTTTAGGTTAAAAACAGGGATTTCTATGAAAATAAGCGATATTTAAGTGGAAAAACAGGGATTTCTGTGAAAATAAGCGATATTTTAGGGGAAAAACAGGGATTTCTAGTAAAATAAGCGATATTTTAGGGGAAAAACAGGGATTTCTGTGAAAATAAGCGATATTTTAGGGGAAAAACAGGGATTTCTGTGAAAATAAGCGATATTTTAGGTTAAAAACAGGAATTTCTGTGAAAATAAGCGATATTTAAGTGGAAAAACAGGGATTTCTGTGAAAATGAGTGATATTTTAGGGGAAAAACAGGGATTTCTGTGAAAATAAGCGATATTTTAGGGGAAAAACAGGGATTTCTGTGAAAATGAGCGATATTTTAGGGGAAAAACAGGGATTTCTGTGAAAATAAGCGATATTTTAGGGGAAAAACAGGGATTTCTGTGAAAATGAGCGATATTTTAGGGGAAAAACAGGGATTTCTGTGAAAATAAGCGATATTTTAGGGGAAAAACAGGGATTTCTGTGAAAATAAGCGATATTTTAGGGGAAAAAACAGGGATTTCTATGAAAATGAGCGATATTTTAGGGGAAAAACAGGGATTTCTTTGAAAATAAGCCACATTTTAGGGGAAAAACAGGGATTTCTATGAAAATAAGTGATATTTTAGGGGAAAAACAGGGATTTCTGTGAAAATAAGCGATATTTTAGGGGAAAAACAGGGATTTCTGTGAAAATAAGAGATATTTTAGGGGAAAAACAGGGATTTCTAGGAAAATAAGCGATATTTTTTGTTAAAAACAGGGATTGCTATCAAAACGAGCGATATTTTAGGGGAAAAACAGGGATTTCTAGGAAAATAAGCGATATTTAAGGGGAAAAACAGGGATTTCTATGAAAATCAGCGATATTTAATGGGAAAAACAGGGATTTCTGTGAAAATAAGCGATATTTTAGGGGAAAAACAGGGATTTCTGTGAAAATAAGCGATATTTTAGTGGAAAAACAGGGATTTCTGTGAAAATAAGCGATATTGAAGGGGAAAAACAGGGATTTCTGTGAAAATAAGCGATATTTAATGGGAAAAACAGGGATTTCTAGGAAAATAAGCGATATTTAAGGGAAAAACAGGGATTTCAGTGAAAATAAGCGATATTTTAGGGGAAAAACAGGGATTTCTGTGAAAATAAGCGATATTTTAGGGGAAAAACAGGGATTTCTGTGAAAATAAGCGATATTTAAGGGAAAAACAGGGATTTCTATGAAAATAAGCGATATTTAAGGGAAAAACAGGGATTTCAGTGAAAATAAGCGATATTTTAGGGGAAAAACAGGGATTTCTGTGAAAATAAGCGACATTTTAGGGGAAAAACAGGGATTTCTGTGAAAATAAGCGATATTTAAGGGAAAAAACAGGGATTTCTATGAAAATAAGCGATATTTTAGGGGACAAACAGGGATTTCTGTGAAAATAAGCGATATTTTATGGGAAAAACAGGGATTTCTGTGAAAATAAGTGATATTTCAGGGGAAAAATTGGGATTTCTGTGAAAATAAGCGACATTTTAGGGGAAAAACAGGGATTTCTGTGAAAATAAGCGATATTTAATGGGAAAAACAGGGATTTCTATGAAAATAAGCGATATTTTAGGGGAAAAACAGGGATTTCTGTGAAAATAAGCGATATTTTATGGGAAAAACAGGGATTTCTGTGAAAATAAGCGATATTTAAGGGGAAAAACAGGGATTTCTGTGAAAATAAGCGATATTTTAGAGGAAAAACAGGGTTTTCTGTGAAAATAAGCGACATTTTAGGGGAAAAACAGGGATTTCTATGAAAATAAGCGATATTTTAGGGGAAAAACAGGGATTTCTATGAAAATCAGCGATATTTAAGGGGAAAAACAGGGATTTCTAGGAAAATAAGTGATAATTTAGGGGAAAAACAGGGATTTCTGTGAAAATAAGCGACATTTTAGGGGAAAAACAGGGATTTCTGTGAAAATAAGCGATATTTTAGGGGAAAAACAGGGATTTCTGTGAAAATAAGCTATATTTTAGGGGAAAAACAGGGATTTCTGTGAAAATAAGCGATATTTTAGGGGAAAAACAGGGATTTCTATGAAAATACGTGATATTTTAGGGGAAAAAC
>NW_026294819.1:67500-87500 GCF_026119805.1 Tympanuchus pallidicinctus | reverse complement strand
AATAAGCGATATTGAAGGGGAAAAACAGGGATTTCTGTGAAAATAAGCGATATTTTAGGGGAAAAACAGGGATTTCTGTGAAAATAAGTGATATTTTAGGGGAAAAACAGGGATTTCTATGAAAATCAGCGATATTTTAGGGGAAAAACAGGGATTTCTGTGAAAATAAGCCACATTTTAGGGGAAAAACAGGGATTTCTGTGAAAATAAGCGATATTTTAGTGGAAAAACAGGGATTTCTGTGAAAATAAGCGATATTTTAGGTTAAAAACAGGGATTTCCATGAAAATAAGCGATATTTAAGTGGAAAAACAGGGATTTCTGTGAAAATAAGCGATATTTTAGGGGAAAAACAGGAATTTCTAGTAAAATAAGCGATATTTTAGGGGAAAAACAGGGATTTCTGTGAAAATAAGCGATATTTTAGGGGAAAAACAGGGATTTCTGTGAAAATAAGCGATATTTTAGGGGAAAAACAGGGATTTCTGTGAAAATGAGTGATATTTTAGGGGAAAAACAGGGATTTCTGTGAAAATAAGCGATATTTTATGGGAAAAACAGGGATTTCTGTGAAAATAAGCGATATTTTAGGGGAAAAACAGGGATTTCTGTGAAAATGAGCGATATTTTAGGGAAAAACAGGGATTTCTTTGAAAATAAGCCACATTTTAGGGGAAAAACAGGGATTTCTATGAAAATAAGTGATATTTTAGGGGAAAAACAGGGATTTCTGTGAAAATAAGCGATATTTTAGGGGAAAAACAGGGATTTCTGTGAAAATAAGAGATATTTTAGGGGAAAAACAGGGATTTCTAGGAAAATAAGCGATATTTTTTGTTAAAAACAGGGATTGCTATCAAAATGAGCGATATTTTAGGGGAAAAACAGGGATTTCTAGGAAAATAAGCGATATTTAAGGGGAAAAACAGGGATTTCTATGAAAATCAGCGATATTTAATGGGAAAAACAGGGATTTCTGTGAAAATAAGCCACATTTTAGGGGAAAAACAGGGATTTCTGTGAAAATAAGCGATATTTTAGTGGAAAAACAGGGATTTCTGTGAAAATAAGCGATATTGAAGGGGAAAAACAGGGATTTCTGTGAAAATAAGCGATATTTAATGGGAAAAACAGGGATTTCTGTGAAAATAAGCGATATTTTAGGGGAAAAACAGGGATTTCAGTGAAAATAAGCGATATTTTAGGGGAAAAACAGGGATTTCTGTGAAAATAAGCGACATTTTATGGGAAAAACAGGGATTTCTGTGAAAATAAGCGATATTTAAGGGAAAAAACAGGGATTTCTATGAAAATAAGCGATATTTTAGGGGAAAAACAGGGATTTCTGTGAAAATAAGCGATATTTTATGGGAAAAACAGGGATTTCTGTGAAAATAAGTGATATTTTATGGGAAAAATTGGGATTTCTGTGAAAATAAGCCACATTTTAGGGGAAAAACAGGGATTTCTGTGAAAATAAGCGATATTTAATGGGAAAAACAGGGATTTCTATGAAAATAAGCGATATTTTATGGAAAAACAGGGATTTCTGTGAAAATAAGCGATATTTAAGGGGAAAAACAGGGATTTCTATCAAAATGAGCGATATTTTAGGGGAAAAACAGGGATTTCTAGGAAAATAAGCGATATTTTAGGGGAAAAACAGGGATTTCTGTGAAAATAAGCGATATTTTAGGGGAAAAACAGGGATTTCTGTGAAAATAAGTGATATTTTAGGGGAAAAACAGGGATTTCTATGAAAATCAGCGATATTTCAGGGGAAAAACAGGGATTTCTAGGAAAATAAGCGATATTTTAGGGGAAAAACAGGGATTTCTGTGAAAATAAGCGATATTTTAGGGGAAAAACAGGGATTTCTGTGAAAATAAGCGATATTTTAGGGGAAAAACAGGGATTTCTGTGAAAATAAGCGATATTTTAGGGGAAAAACAGGGATTTCTAGGAAAATAAGCGATATTTTAGGGGAAAAACGGATTTCTGTGAAAATAAGCGATATTTAAGGGGAAAAACAGGGATTTCTATGAAAATTAGCGATATTTCAGGGGAAAAACAGGGATTTCTGTGAAAATAAGCGATATTGAAGGGGAAAAACAGGGATTTCTGTGAAAATAAGCGATATTTTAGGGGAAAAACAGGGATTTCTAGGAAAATAAGCGATATTTTAGGGGAAAAACAGGGATTTCTGTGAAAATAAGCGATATTTAAGTGGAAAAACAGGGATTGCTGAGAAAATAAGCGATATTTCAGGGGAAAAACAGGGATTTCTGTGAAAATGAGCGATATTTTAGGGGAAAAACAGGGATTTCTGTGAAAATAAGCGATATTTTAGGGGAAAAACAGGGATTTCTGTGAAAATGAGCGATATTTTAGGGGAAATACAGGGATTTCTAGAAAAATAAGTGATATTTTAGGGGAAAAACAGGGATTTCTATGAAAATAAGCGATATTTTAGGGGAAAAACAGGGATTTCTATGAAAATAAGCGATATTTTAGGGGAAAAACAGGGATTTCTTTGAAAATAAGCCACATTTTAGGGGAAAAACAGGGATTTCTATGAAAATAAGTGATATTTTAGGGGAAAAACAGGGATTTCTGTGAAAATAAGCGATATTTTAGGGGAAAAACAGGGATTTCTGTGAAAATGAGAGATATTTTAGGGGAAAAACAGGGATTTCTAGGAAAATAAGAGATATTTTGGGGGAAAAACAGGGATTGCTATCAAAATGAGCGATATTTTAGGGGAAAAACAGGGATTTCTAGGAAAATAAGCGATATTTAAGGGGAAAAACAGGGATTTCTATGAAAATCAGCGATATTTAATGGGAAAAACAGGGATTTCTGTGAAAATAAGCCACATTTTAGGGGAAAAACAGGGATTTCTGTGAAAATAAGCGATATTTTAGTGGAAAAACAGGGATTTCTAGGAAAATGAGCGATATTTTAGGGGAAAAACAGGGATTTCTGTGAAAATAAGCGATATTTAATGGGAAAAACAGGGATTTCTGTGAAAATAAGCGATATTTTGGGGGAAAAACAGGGATTTCAGTGAAAATAAGCGATATTTTAGGGGAAAAACAGGGATTTCTGTGAAAATAAGCGACATTTTAGGGGAAAAACAGGGATTTCTGTGAAAATAAGCGATATTTTAGGGGAAAAACAGGGATTTCTATGAAAATAAGCGATATTTTAGGGGAAAAACAGGGATTTCTGTGAAAATAAGCGATATTTTAGGGGAAAAACAGGGATTTCTAGGAAAATAAGTGATATTTCAGGGGAAAAATTGGGATTTCTGTGAAAATAAGCGACATTTTAGGGGAAAAACAGGGATTTCTGTGAAAATAAGCGATATTTAATGGGAAAAACAGGGATTTCTATGAAAATAAGCGATATTTTAGGGGAAAAACAGGGATTTCTGTGAAAATAAGCGATATTTTATGGGAAAAACAGGGATTTCTGTGAAAAGAAGCGATATTTTAGGGGAAAAACAGGGATTTCTATCAAAATGAGCGATATTTAAGGGGAAAAACAGGGATTTCTATGAAAATCAGCGATATTTTAGGGGAAAAACAGGGATTTCTAGGAAAATAAGCGATATTTTAGGGGAAAAACAGGGATTTCTGTGAAAATAAGCGATATTTTATGGGAAAAACAGGGATTTCTGTGAAAATAAGCGATATTTTAGGGGAAAAACAGGGATTTCTATGAAAATAAGCGATATTTTAGGGGAAAAACAGGGATTTCTGTGAAAATAAGCGATATTTTAGGGGAAAAACAGGGATTTCTGTGAAAATAAGCCACATTTTAGGGGAAAAACAGGGATTTCTAGGAAAATAAGCGATATTTTAGGGGAAAAACAGGGATTTCTGTGAAAATAAGCGATATTTTAGGGGAAAAACAGGGATTTCTGTGAAAATAAGCGATATTTAAGGGGAAAAACAGGGATTTCTAGGAAAATTAGCGATATTTCAGGGGAAAAACAGGGATTTCTGTGAAAATAAGCGATATTGAAGGGGAAAAACAGGGATTTCTGTGAAAATAAGCGATATTTTAGGGGAAAAACAGGGATTTCTGTGAAAATAAGTGATATTTTAAGGGAAAAACAGGGATTTCTATGAAAATAAGCGATATTTTAGGGGAAAAACAGGGATTTCTGTGAAAATAAGCCACATTTTAGGGGAAAAACAGGGATTTCTGTGAAAATAAGCGATATTTTAGTGGAAAAACAGGGATTTCTGTGAAAATAAGCGATATTTTAGGTTAAAAACAGGGATTTCTATGAAAATAAGCGATATTTTAGGGGAAAAACAGGGATTTCTGTGAAAATAAGCGACATTTTAGGGGAAAAACAGGGATTTCTGTGAAAATAAGCGATATTTTAGGGGAAAAACAGGGATTTCTATGAAAATAAGCGATATTTTAGGGGAAAAACAGGGATTTCTGTGAAAATAAGCGATATTTTAGGGGAAAAACAGGGATTTCTAGGAAAATAAGTGATATTTCAGGGGAAAAATTGGGATTTCTGTGAAAATAAGCGACATTTTAGGGGAAAAACAGGGATTTCTGTGAAAATAAGCGATATTTAATGGGAAAAACAGGGATTTCTATGAAAATAAGCGATATTTTAGGGGAAAAACAGGGATTTCTGTGAAAATAAGCGATATTTTATGGGAAAAACAGGGATTTCTGTGAAAAGAAGCGATATTTTAGGGGAAAAACAGGGATTTCTATCAAAATGAGCGATATTTAAGGGGAAAAACAGGGATTTCTATGAAAATCAGCGATATTTTAGGGGAAAAACAGGGATTTCTAGGAAAATAAGCGATATTTTAGGGGAAAAACAGGGATTTCTGTGAAAATAAGCGATATTTTATGGGAAAAACAGGGATTTCTGTGAAAATAAGCGATATTTTAGGGGAAAAACAGGGATTTCTATGAAAATAAGCGATATTTTAGGGGAAAAACAGGGATTTCTGTGAAAATAAGCGATATTTTAGGGGAAAAACAGGGATTTCTGTGAAAATAAGCCACATTTTAGGGGAAAAACAGGGATTTCTAGGAAAATAAGCGATATTTTAGGGGAAAAACAGGGATTTCTGTGAAAATAAGCGATATTTTAGGGGAAAAACAGGGATTTCTGTGAAAATAAGCGATATTTAAGGGGAAAAACAGGGATTTCTAGGAAAATTAGCGATATTTCAGGGGAAAAACAGGGATTTCTGTGAAAATAAGCGATATTGAAGGGGAAAAACAGGGATTTCTGTGAAAATAAGCGATATTTTAGGGGAAAAACAGGGATTTCTGTGAAAATAAGTGATATTTTAAGGGAAAAACAGGGATTTCTATGAAAATAAGCGATATTTTAGGGGAAAAACAGGGATTTCTGTGAAAATAAGCCACATTTTAGGGGAAAAACAGGGATTTCTGTGAAAATAAGCGATATTTTAGTGGAAAAACAGGGATTTCTGTGAAAATAAGCGATATTTTAGGTTAAAAACAGGGATTTCTATGAAAATAAGCGATATTTAGGTGGAAAAACAGGGATTTCTGTGAAAATAAGCGATATTTTAGGGGAAAAACAGGGATTTCTAGTAAAATAAGCGATATTTTAGGGGAAAAACAGGGATTTCTGTGAAAATAAGCGATATTTTAGGGGAAAAACAGGGATTTCTGTGAAAATAAGCGATATTTTAGGGGAAAAACAGGGATTTCTGTGAAAATAAGCGATATTTAAGTGGAAAAACAGGGATTGCTGAGAAAATAAGCGATATTTTAGGGGAAAAACAGGGATTTCTGTGAAAATAAGCGATATTTTAGGGGAAAAACAGGGATTTCTGTGAAAATAAGCGATATTTAATGGGAAAAACAGGGATTTCTATGAAAATAAGCGATATTTTAGGGGAAAAACAGGGATTTCTGTGAAAATAAGCGATATTTTATGGGAAAAACAGGGATTTCTGTGAAAAGAAGCGATATTTTAGGGGAAAAACAGGGATTTCTATCAAAATGAGCGATATTTAAGGGGAAAAACAGGGATTTCTATGAAAATCAGCGATATTTCAGGGGAAAAACAGGGATTTCTAGGAAAATAAGCGATATTTTAGGGGAAAAACAGGGATTTCTGTGAAAATAAGCGATATTTTAGGGGAAAAACAGGGATTTCTGTGAAAATAAGCGATATTTTAGGGGAAAAACAGGGATTTCTATGAAAATAAGCGCTATTTTAGGGGAAAAACAGGGATTTCTGTGAAAATAAGCGATATTTTAGGGGAAAAACAGGGATTTCTGTGAAAATAAGCGATATTTTAGGGGAAAAACAGGGATTTCTGTGAAAATAAGCGATATTTTAGGGGAAAAACAGGGATTTCTATGAAAATAAGCGATATTTTAGGGGAAAAACAGGGATTTCTGTGAAAATAAGCGATATTTTAGGTTAAAAACAGGGATTTCTGTGAAAATAAGCGATATTTAAGGGGAAAAACAGGGATTTCTAGGAAAATTAGCGATATTTCAGGGGAAAAACAGGGATTTCTGTGAAAATAAGCGATATTGAAGGGGAAAAACAGGGATTTCTGTGAAAATAAGCGATATTTTAGGGGAAAAACAGGGATTTCTGTGAAAATAAGTGATATTTTAGGGGAAAAACAGGGATTTCTATGAAAATCAGCGATATTTTAGGGGAAAAACAGGGATTTCTGTGAAAATAAGCCACATTTTAGGGGAAAAACAGGGATTTCTGTGAAAATAAGCGATATTTTAGTGGAAAAACAGGGATTTCTATGAAAATAAGCGATATTTTAGGTTAAAAACAGGGATTTCTATGAAAATAAGCGATATTTAAGTGGAAAAACAGGGATTTCTGTGAAAATAAGCGATATTTTAGGGGAAAAACAGGGATTTCTAGTAAAATAAGCGATATTTTAGGGGAAAAACAGGGATTTCTGTGAAAATAAGCGATATTTTAGGGGAAAAACAGGGATTTCTGTGAAAATAAGCGATATTTTAGGGGAAAAACAGGGATTTCTGTGAAAATAAGCGACATTTAAGTGGAAAAACAGGGATTGCTGAGAAAATAAGCGATATTTTAGGGGAAAAACAGGGATTTCTGTGAAAATAAGCGATATTTTAGGGGAAAAACAGGGATTTCTGTGAAAATGAGCGATATTTTAGGGGAAAAACAGGGATTTCTGTGAAAATAAGCGATATTTTAGGGGAAAAACAGGGATTTCTAGCAAAGTAAGCGATATTTTAGGGGAAAAACAGGGATTTCTGTGAAAATGAGCGATATTTTAGGGGAAAAACAGGGATTTCTGTGAAAATAAGCGATATTTTAGGGGAAAAACAGGGATTTCTGTGAAAATAAGCGATATTTTAGGGGAAAAAACAGGGATTTCTATGAAAATGAGCGATATTTTAGAGGAAAAACAGGGATTTCTTTGAAAATAAGCCACATTTTAGGGGAAAAACAGGGATTTCTATGAAAATAAGTGATATTTTAGGGGAAAAACAGGGATTTCTGTGAAAATAAGCGATATTTTAGGGGAAAAACAGGGATTTCTGTGAAAATGAGAGATATTTTAGGGGAAAAACAGGGATTTCTAGGAAAATAAGAGATATTTTGGGGGAAAAACAGGGATTGCTATCAAAATGAGCGATATTTCAGGGGAAAAACAGGGATTTCTAGGAAAATAAGCGATATTTAAGGGGAAAAACAGGGATTTCTGTGAAAATCAGCGATATTTAATGGGAAAAACAGGGATTTCTGTGAAAATAAGCGATATTTAAGGGGAAAAACAGGGATTTCTGTGAAAATAAGCGATATTTCAGGGGAAAAACAGGGATTTCTGTGAAAATAAGCGATATTGAAGGGGAAAAACAGGGATTTCTATCAAAATGAGCGATATTTTAGGGGAAAAACAGGGATTTCTAGGAAAATAAGCGATATTTTAGGGGAAAAACAGGGATTTCTGTGAAAATAAGCGATATTTTAGGGGAAAAACAGGGATTTCTCTCAAAATAAGCGATATTTTAGGGGAAAAACAGGGATTTCTATGAAAATCAGCGATATTTCAGGGGAAAAACAGGGATTTCTAGGAAAATAAGCGATATTTTAGGGGAAAAACAGGGATTTCTGTGAAAATAAGCGATATTTTATGGGAAAAACAGGGATTTCTGTGAAAATAAGTGATATTTCAGGGGAAAAATTGGGATTTCTGTGAAAATAAGCGACATTTTAGGGGAAAAACAGGGATTTCTGTGAAAATAAGCGATATTTAATGGGAAAAACAGGGATTTCTATGAAAATAAGCGATATTTTAGGGGAAAAACAGGGATTTCTGTGAAAATAAGCAATATTTTATGGGAAAAACAGGGATTTCTGTGAAAAGAAGCGATATTTTAGGGGAAAAACAGGGATTTCTATCAAAATGAGCGATATTTTAGGGGAAAAACTGGGATTTCTAGGAAAATAAGCGATATTTTAGGGGAAAAACAGGGATTTCTGTGAAAATAAGCGATATTTTAGGGGAAAAACAGGGATTTCTGTGAAAAAAAGCGATATTTTAGGGGAAAAACAGGGATTTCTATGAAAATCAGCGATATTTTAGGGGAAAAACAGGGATTTCTAGGAAAATAAGCGATATTTTAGGGGAAAAACAGGGATTTCTGTGAAAATAAGCGATATTTTAGGGGAAAAACAGGGATTTCTGTGAAAATAAGCGATATTTTAGGGGAAAAACAGGGATTTCTGTGAAAATAAGCGATATTTTAGGGGAAAAACGGGGATTTCTCTCAAAATGAGCGATATTTTAGGGGAAAAACAGGGATTTCTGTGAAAATAAGCGATATTTTAGGGGAAAAACAGGGATTTCTGTGAAAATAAGCGATATTTTAGGGGAAAAACAGGGATTTCTGTGAAAATAAGCGATATTTCAGGGGAAAAACAGGGATTTCTATGAAAATCAGCGATATTTTAGATTAAAAACAGGGATTTCTATGAAAATCAGCGATATTTTAGGGGAAAAACAGGGATTTCTGTGAAAATAAGCCACATTTTAGGGGAAAAACAGGGATTTCTGTGAAAATAAGCGATATTTTAGGGGAAAAACAGGGATTTCTGTGAAAATAAGCGATATTTTAGGTTAAAAACAGGGATTTCTATGAAAATAAGCGATATTTAAGTGGAAAAACAGGGATTTCTGTGAAAATAAGCGATATTTTAGGGGAAAAACAGGGATTTCTGTGAAAATAAGCGATATTTTAGGGGAAAAACAGGGATTTCTGTGAAAATAAGCGATATTTAAGTGGAAAAACAGGGATTGCTGAGAAAATAAGCGATATTTTAGGGGAAAAACAGGGATTTCTGTGAAAATAAGCGATATTTTAGGGGAAAAACAGGGATTTCTGTGAAAATAAGCGATATTTTAGGGGAAAAACAGGGATTTCTGTGAAAATAAGCGATATTTAAGGGGAAAAAACAGGGATTTCTATGAAAATGAGCGATATTTTAGGGGAAAAACAGGGATTTCTTTGAAAATAAGCCACATTTTTGGGGAAAAACAGGGATTTCTGTGAAAATAAGCGATATTTTAGGGGAAAAACAGGGATTTCTGTGAAAATAAGAGATATTTTAGGGGAAAAACAGGGATTTCTAGGAAAATAAGAGATATTTTAGGGGAAAAACAGGGATTGCTATCAAAATGAGCGATATTTTAGGGGAAAAACAGGGATTTCTGTGAAAATAAGAGATATTTAAGGGGAAAAACAGGGATTTCTATGAAAATCAGCGATATTTAATGGGAAAAACAGGGATTTCTGTGAAAATAAGCCACATTTTAGGGGAAAAACAGGGATTTCTGTGAAAATAAGCGATATTTTAGTGGAAAAACAGGGATTTCTGTGAAAATAAGCGATATTGAAGGGGAAAAACAGGGATTTCTGTGAAAATAAGCGATATTTAATGGGAAAAACAGGGATTTCTGTAAAATTAAGCGATATTTTAGGGGAAAAACAGGGATTTCTGTGAAAATAAGCGATATTTTAGGGGAAAAACAGGGATTTCTGTGAAAATAAGCGACATTTTAGGGGAAAAACAGGGATTTCTGTGAAAAGAAGCGATATTTTAGGGGAAAAACAGGGATTTCTGTGAAAATAAGCGATATTTTAGGGGAAAAACAGGGATTTCTAGGAAAATAAGCGATATTTTAGGGGAAAAACAGGGATTTCTGTGAAAATAAGCGATATTTTAGGGGAAAAACAGGGATTTCTGTGAAAATAAGCGATATTTAAGGGGAAAAACAGGGATTTCTATGAAAATCAGCGATATTTCAGGGGAAAAACAGGGATTTCTGTGAAAATAAGCGATATTTTAGGGGAAAAACAGGGATTTCTAGGAAAATAAACGATATTTTAGGGGAAAAACAGGGATTTCTGTGAAAATAAGCGATATTTTAGGGGAAAAACAGGGATTTCTATGAAAATAAGCGATATTTTAGGGGAAAAACAGGGATTTCTGTGAAAATAAGCGATATTTTAGGGGAAAAACGGGGATTTCTCTCAAAATGAGCGATATTTTAGGGGAAAAACAGGGATTTCTGTGAAAATAAGCGATATTTTAGGGGAAAAACAGGGATTTCTGTGAAAATAAGCGATATTTTAGGGGAAAAACAGGGATTTCTGTGAAAATAAGCGATATTTCAGGGGAAAAACAGGGATTTCTATGAAAATCAGCGATATTTTAGATTAAAAACAGGGATTTCTATGAAAATCAGCGATATTTTAGGGGAAAAACAGGGATTTCTGTGAAAATAAGCCACATTTTAGGGGAAAAACAGGGATTTCTGTGAAAATAAGCGATATTTTAGGGGAAAAACAGGGATTTCTGTGAAAATAAGCGATATTTTAGGGGAAAAACAGGGATTGCTGAGAAAATAAGCGATATTTTAGGGGAAAAACAGGGATTTCTGTGAAAATAAGCGATATTTTAGGGGAAAAACAGGGATTTCTGTGAAAATAAGCGATATTTTAGGGGAAAAACAGGGATTTCTGTGAAAATAAGCGATATTTAAGGGGAAAAAACAGGGATTTCTATGAAAATGAGCGATATTTTAGGGGAAAAACAGGGATTTCTTTGAAAATAAGCCACATTTTTGGGGAAAAACAGGGATTTCTGTGAAAATAAGCGATATTTTAGGGGAAAAACAGGGATTTCTGTGAAAATAAGAGATATTTTAGGGGAAAAACAGGGATTTCTAGGAAAATAAGAGATATTTTAGGGGAAAAACAGGGATTGCTATCAAAATGAGCGATATTTTAGGGGAAAAACAGGGATTTCTGTGAAAATAAGAGATATTTAAGGGGAAAAACAGGGATTTCTATGAAAATCAGCGATATTTAATGGGAAAAACAGGGATTTCTGTGAAAATAAGCCACATTTTAGGGGAAAAACAGGGATTTCTGTGAAAATAAGCGATATTTTAGTGGAAAAACAGGGATTTCTGTGAAAATAAGCGATATTGAAGGGGAAAAACAGGGATTTCTGTGAAAATAAGCGATATTTAATGGGAAAAACAGGGATTTCTGTAAAATTAAGCGATATTTTAGGGGAAAAACAGGGATTTCTGTGAAAATAAGCGATATTTTAGGGGAAAAACAGGGATTTCTGTGAAAATAAGCGACATTTTAGGGGAAAAACAGGGATTTCTGTGAAAAGAAGCGATATTTTAGGGGAAAAACAGGGATTTCTGTGAAAATAAGCGATATTTTAGGGGAAAAACAGGGATTTCTAGGAAAATAAGCGATATTTTAGGGGAAAAACAGGGATTTCTGTGAAAATAAGCGATATTTTAGGGGAAAAACAGGGATTTCTGTGAAAATAAGCGATATTTAAGGGGAAAAACAGGGATTTCTATGAAAATCAGCGATATTTCAGGGGAAAAACAGGGATTTCTGTGAAAATAAGCGATATTTTAGGGGAAAAACAGGGATTTCTAGGAAAATAAACGATATTTTAGGGGAAAAACAGGGATTTCTGTGAAAATAAGCGATATTTTAGGGGAAAAACAGGGATTTCTATGAAAATAAGCGATATTTTAGGGGAAAAACAGGGATTTCTGTGAAAATAAGCGATATTTTAGGGGAAAAACAGGGATTTCTGTGAAAATAAGCGATATTTTAGGGGAAAAACAGGGATTTCTGTGAAAATAAGCGATATTTTAGGGGAAAAACAGGGATTTCTGTGAAAATAAGCGATATTTCAGGGGAAAAACAGGGATTTCTATGAAAATCAGCGATATTTTAGATTAAAAACAGGGATTTCTATGAAAATCAGCGATATTTTAGGGGAAAAACAGGGATTTCTGTGAAAATAAGCCACATTTTAGGGGAAAAACAGGGATTTCTGTGAAAATAAGCGATATTTTAGGTTAAAAACAGGGATTTCTATGAAAATAAGCGATATTTAAGTGGAAAAACAGGGATTTCTGTGAAAATAAGCGATATTTTAGGGGAAAAACAGGGATTTCTGTGAAAATAAGCGATATTTTAGGGGAAAAACAGGGATTTCTGTGAAAATAAGCGATATTTAAGTGGAAAAACAGGGATTGCTGAGAAAATAAGCGATATTTTAGGGGAAAAACAGGGATTTCTGTGAAAATAAGCGATATTTTAGGGGAAAAACAGGGATTTCTGTGAAAATAAGCGATATTTAAGGGGAAAAAACAGGGATTTCTATGAAAATGAGCGATATTTTAGGGGAAAAACAGGGATTTCTTTGAAAATAAGCCACATTAAAGGGGAAAAACAGGGATTTCTATGAAAATAAGTGATATTTTAGGGGAAAAACAGGGATTTCTGTGAAAATAAGCGATATTTTAGGGGAAAAACAGGGATTTCTGTGAAAATAAGAGATATTTTAGGGGAAAAACAGGGATTTCTAGGAAAATAAGAGATATTTTAGGGGAAAAACAGGGATTTCTATCAAAATGAGCGATATTTTAGGGGAAAAACAGGGATTTCTAGGAAAATAAGCGATATTTAAGGGGAAAAACAGGGATTTCTATGAAAATCAGCGATATTTAATGGGAAAAACAGGGATTTCTGTGAAAATAAGCCACATTTTAGGGGAAAAACAGGGATTTCTGTGAAAATAAGCGATATTTTAGTGGAAAAACAGGGATTTCTGTGAAAATAAGCGATATTGAAGGGGAAAAACAGGGATTTCTGTGAAAATAAGCGATATTTAATGGGAAAAACAGGGATTTCTGTAAAATTAAGCGATATTTTAGGGGAAAAACAGGGATTTCTGTGAAAATAAGCGATATTTTAGGGGAAAAACAGGGATTTCTGTGAAAATAAGCGACATTTTAGGGGAAAAACAGGGATTTCTGTGAAAAGAAGCGATATTTTAGGGGAAAAACAGGGATTTCTGTGAAAATAAGCGATATTTTAGGGGAAAAACAGGGATTTCTAGGAAAATAAGCGATATTTTAGGGGAAAAACAGGGATTTCTGTGAAAAGAAGCGATATTTTAGGGGAAAAACAGGGATTTCTGTGAAAATAAGCGATATTTTAGGGGAAAAACAGGGATTTCTATGAAAATCAGCGATATTTCAGGGGAAAAACAGGGATTTCTGTGAAAATAAGCGATATTTTAGGGGAAAAACAGGGATTTCTAGGAAAATAAGCGATATTTTAGGGGAAAAACAGGGATTTCTGTGAAAATAAGCGATATTTTAGGGGAAAAACAGGGATTTCTATGAAAATAAGCGATATTTTAGGGGAAAAACAGGGATTTCTGTGAAAATAAGCGATATTTTAGGGGAAAAACAGGGATTTCTGTGAAAATAAGCGATATTTTAGGGGAAAAACAGGGATTTCTGTGAAAATAAGCGATATTTTAGGGGAAAAACAGGGATTTCTAGGAAAATAAGCGATATTTTAGGGGAAAAACAGGGATTTCTATGAAAATTAGCGATATTTCAGGGGAAAAACAGGGATTTCTGTGAAAATAAGCGATATTTTAGGGGAAAAACAGGGATTTCTGTGAAAATAAGCGATATTTTAGGGGAAAAACAGGGATTTCTGTGAAAATAAGCGATATTTTAGGGGAAAAACAGGGATTTCTGTGAAAATAAGCGATATTTTAGGGGAAAAACAGGGATTTCTGTGAAAATAAGCGATATTTTAGGGGAAAAACAGGGATTTCTGTGAAAATAAGCGATATTTTAGGGGAAAAACAGGGATTTCTGTGAAAATAAGCGATATTTAAGGGGAAAAAACAGGGATTTCTATGAAAATGAGCGATATTTTAGGGGAAAAACAGGGATTTCTTTGAAAATAAGCCACATTTTAGGGGAAAAACAGGGATTTCTATGAAAATAAGTGATATTTTAGGGGAAAAACAGGGATTTCTGTGAAAATAAGCGATATTTTTTGTTAAAAACAGGGATTGCTATCAAAATAAGCGATATTTTAGGGGAAAAACAGGGATTTCTAGGAAAATAAGCGATATTTAAGGGGAAAAACAGGGATTTCTATGAAAATCAGCGATATTTAATGGGAAAAACAGGGATTTCTGTGAAAATAAGCGACATTTTAGGGGAAAAACAGGGATTTCTGTGAAAATAAGCGATATTTTAGTGGAAAAACAGGGATTTCTGTGAAAATAAGCGATATTGAAGGGGAAAAACAGGGATTTCTGTGAAAATAAGCGATATTGAAGGGGAAAAACAGGGATTTCTGTGAAAATAAGCGATATTGAAGGGGAAAAACAGGGATTTCTGTGAAAATAAGCGATATTTTAGGGGAAAAACAGGGATTTCTATGAAAATAAGCGACATTTTAGGGGAAAAACAGGGATTTCTAGGAAAATAAGCGATATTTTAGGGGAAAAACAGGGTTTTCTGTGAAAATAAGCGATATTTTATGGGAAAAACAGGGATTTCTGTGAAAATAAGCGATATTTTAGGGGAAAAACAGGGATTTCTATGAAAATAAGCGATATTTCAGGGGAAAAACAGGGATTTCTGTGAAAATCAGCGATATTTTAGGGGAAAAACAGGGATTTCTGTGAAAATAAGAGATATTTTAGGGGAAAAACAGGGATTTCTGTGAAAATAAGCGATATTTTGGGGGAAAAACAGAGATTTCTGTGAAAATAAGCGATATTTTTTGTTAAAAACAGGGATTTCTGTGAAAATAAGCGATATTTAATGGGAAAAACAGGGATTTCTGTGAAAATAAGCGATATTTTAGGGGAAAAACAGGGATTTCTATGAAAATAAGTGATATTTTAGGGGAAAAACAGGGATTTCTGTGAAAATAAGCGATATTTTAGGGGAAAAACAGGGATTTCTGTGAAAATAAGCGATATTTTAGGGGAAAAACAGGGATTTCTGTGAAAATAAGCGATATTTTAGGTTAAAAACAGGGATTTCTATGAAAATAAGCGATATTTAAGTGGAAAAACAGGGATTTCTGTGAAAATAAGCGATATTTTAGGGGAAAAACAGGGATTTCTGTGAAAATAAGCGATATTTTAGGGGAAAAACAGGGATTTCTGTGAAAATAAGCGATATTTAAGGGGAAAAAACAGGGATTTCTATGAAAATGAGCGATATTTTAGGGGAAAAACAGGGATTGCTGAGAAAATAAGCGATATTTTAGGGGAAAAACAGGGATTTCTGTGAAAATAAGCGATATTTTAGGGGAAAAACAGGGATTTCTGTGAAAATAAGCGATATTTTAGGGGAAAAACAGGGATTTCTGTGAAAATAAGCGATATTTAAGGGGAAAAAACAGGGATTTCTATGAAAATGAGCGATATTTTAGGGGAAAAACAGGGATTTCTTTGAAAATAAGCCACATTTTTGGGGAAAAACAGGGATTTCTATGAAAATAAGTGATATTTTAGGGGAAAAACAGGGATTTCTGTGAAAATAAGCGATATTTTAGGGGAAAAACAGGGATTTCTAGGAAAATAAGAGATATTTTAGGGGAAAAACAGGGATTGCTATCAAAATGAGCGATATTTTAGGGGAAAAACAGGGATTTCTAGGAAAATAAGTGATATTTAAGGGGAAAAACAGGGATTTCTATGAAAATCAGCGATATTTAATGGGAAAAACAGGGATTTCTGTGAAAATAAGCCACATTTTAGGGGAAAAACAGGGATTTCTGTGAAAATAAGCGATATTTTAGTGGAAAAACAGGGATTTCTGTGAAAATAAGCGATATTTTAGGGGAAAAACAGGGATTTCTGTGAAAATAAGCGATATTTAAGGGGAAAAAACAGGGATTTCTATGAAAATGAGCGATATTTTAGGGGAAAAACAGGGATTTCTGTGAAAATAAGCGATATTTTAGGGGAAAAACAGGGATTTCTGTGAAAATAAGCGATATTTCAGGGGAAAAACAGGGATTTCTGTGAAAAGAAGCGATATTTTAGGGGAAAAACAGGGATTTCTATGAAAATCAGCGATATTTTAGGGGAAAAACAGGGATTTCTGGGAAAATAAGCGATATTTTAGGGGAAAAACAGGGATTTCTGTGAAAATAAGCGATATTTTAGGGGAAAAACAGGGATTTCTGTGAAAATAAGCGATATTTTAGGTTAAAAACAGGGATTTCTATGAAAATAAGCGATATTTAAGTGGAAAAACAGGGATTTCTGTGAAAATAAGCGATATTTTAGGGGAAAAACAGGGATTTCTGTGAAAATAAGCGATATTTTAGGGGAAAAACAGGGATTTCTGTGAAAATAAGCGATATTTTAGGGGAAAAACAGGGATTTCTGTGAAAATAAGCGATATTTTAGGGGAAAAACAGGGATTTCTGTGAAAATAAGCGATATTTTAGGTTAAAAACAGGGATTTCTATGAAAATAAGCGATATTTAAGTGGAAAAACAGGGATTTCTGTGAAAATAAGCGATATTTTAGGGGAAAAACAGGGATTTCTGTGAAAATAAGCGATATTTTAGGGGAAAAACAGGGATTTCTGTGAAAATAAGCGATATTTAAGGGGAAAAAACAGGGATTTCTATGAAAATGAGCGATATTTTAGGGGAAAAACAGGGATTTCTTTGAAAATAAGCCACATTTTAGGGGAAAAACAGGGATTTCTATGAAAATAAGTGATATTTTAGGGGAAAAACAGGGATTTCTGTGAAAATAAGCGATATTTTAGGGGAAAAACAGGGATTTCTGTGAAAATAAGAGATATTTTAGGGGAAAAACAGGGATTTCTAGGAAAATAAGCGATATTTTTTGTTAAAAACAGGGATTGCTCTCAAAATGAGCGATATTTTAGGGGAAAAACAGGGATTTCTAGGAAAATAAGCGATATTTAAGGGGAAAAACAGGGATTTCTATGAAAATCAGCGATATTTAATGGGAAAAACAGGGATTTCTGTGAAAATAAGCGACATTTTAGGGGAAAAACAGGGATTTCTGTGAAAATAAGCGATATTTTAGTGGAAAAACAGGGATTTCTGTGAAAATAAGCGATATTGAAGGGGAAAAACAGGGATTTCTGTGAAAATAAGCGATATTGAAGGGGAAAAACAGGGATTTCTGTGAAAATAAGCGATATTTTAGGGGAAAAACAGGGATTTCTGTGAAAATAAGCGACATTTTAGGGGAAAAACAGGGATTTCTAGGAAAATAAGCGATATTTTAGGGGAAAAACAGGGTTTTCTGTGAAAATAAGCGATATTTTAGGGGAAAAACAGGGATTTCTGTGAAAATAAGCGATATTTTAGGGGAAAAACAGGGATTTCTATGAAAATAAGCGATATTTCAGGGGAAAAACAGGGATTTCTGTGAAAATCAGCGATATTTTAGGGGAAAAACAGGGATTTCTGTGAAAATAAGAGATATTTTAGGGGAAAAACAGGGATTTCTGTGAAAATAAGCGATATTTTGGGGGAAAAACAGAGATTTCTGTGAAAATAAGCGATATTTTTTGTTAAAAACAGGGATTTCTGTGAAAATAAGCGATATTTAATGGGAAAAACAGGGATTTCTGTGAAAATAAGCGATATTTTAGGGGAAAAACAGGGATTTCTATGAAAATAAGCGATATTTTAGGGGAAAAACAGGGATTTCTGTGAAAATAAGCGATATTTTAGGGGAAAAACAGGGATTTCTGTGAAAATAAGCGATATTTTAGGGGAAAAACAGGGATTTCTGTGAAAATAAGCGATATTTTAGGGGAAAAACAGGGATTTCTGTGAAAATAAGCGATATTTTAGGGGAAAAACAGGGATTTCTAGGAAAATAAGCGATATTTTAGGGGAAAAACAGGGATTTCTGTGAAAATAAGCGCTATTTTAGGGGAAAAACAGGGATTTCTGTGAAAATAAGCGATATTTAATGGGAAAAACAGGGATTTCTGTGAAAATAAGCGATATTTTAGGGGAAAAACAGGGATTTCTGTGAAAATAAGCGATATTTTAGGGGAAAAACAGGGATTTCTGTGAAAATAAGCGATATTTTAGGGGAAAAACAGGGATTTCTATCAAAATGAGCGATATTTTAAGGGAAAAACAGGGATTACTCTGAAAATAAGCGATATTTTAGGGGAAAAACAGGCGATATTTAAGGGGAAAAACAGGGATTTCTATGAAAATTAGCGATATTTCAGGGGAAAAACAGGGATTTCTGTGAAAATAAGCGATATTTTAGGGGAAAAACAGGGATTTCAAGGAAAATAAGTGATATTTTAGGGGAAAAACAGGGATTTCTATGAAAATCAGCGATATTTTAGGGGAAAAACAGGGATTTCTGTGAAAATAAGCCACATTTTTGGGGAAAAACAGGGATTTCTGTGAAAATAAGCGATATTTTAGTGGAAAAACAGGGATTTCTGTGAAAATAAGCGATATTTTAGGTTAAAAACAGGGATTTCTATGAAAATAAGCGATATTTAAGTGGAAAAACAGGGATTTCTGTGAAAATAAGCGATATTTTAGGGGAAAAAACAGGGATTTCTATGAAAATGAGCGATATTTTAGGGGAAAAACAGGGATTTCTTTGAAAATAAGCCACATTTTAGGGGAAAAACAGGGATTTCTATGAAAATAAGTGATATTTTAGGGGAAAAACAGGGATTTCTGTGAAAATAAGCGATATTTTAGGGGAAAAACAGGGATTTCTGTGAAAATAAGCGATATTGAAGGGGAAAAACAGGGATTTCTGTGAAAATAAGCCATATTGAAGGGGAAAAACAGGGATTTCTGTGAAAATGAGCGATATTTTAGGGGAAAAACAGGGATTTCTGTGAAAATAAGCGATATTTAAGGGGAAAAACAGGGATTTCTATGAAAATCAGCGATATTTAATGGGAAAAACAGGGATTTCTGTGAAAATAAGCCACATTTTAGGGGAAAAACAGGGATTTCTGTGAAAATAAGTGATAATTTAGGGGAAAAACAGGGATTTCTATGAAAATAAGCGATATTTTAGGGGAAAAACAGGGATTTCTGTGAAAATAAGCGATATTTTAGTGGAAAAACAGGGATTTCTGTGAAAATAAGCGATATTTTAGGGGAAAAACAGGGATTTCTGTGAAAATAAGCGATATTTTAGGGGAAAAACAGGGATTTCTAGGAAAATAAGCGATATTTTAGGGGAAAAACAGGGATTTCTGTGAAAATAAGCGATATTTTAGGGGAAAAACAGGGATTTCTGTGAAAATAAGCGATATTTTAGAGGAAAAACAGGGATTTCTGTGAAAATAAATGACATTTTAGGGGAAAAACAGGGATTTCTGTGAAAATAAGCGATATTTTAGTGGAAAAACAGGGATTTCTGTGAAAATAAGCGATATTTTAGTGGAAAAACAGGGATTTCTGTGAAAATAAGCGATATTTTAGGGGAAAAACAGGGATTTCTGTGAAAATAAGCGATATTTTAGGGGAAAAACAGGGATTTCTGTGAAAATAAGCGATATTTTAGGGGAAAAACGGGGATTTCTATGAAAATA
>NW_026294819.1:45000-62500 GCF_026119805.1 Tympanuchus pallidicinctus | reverse complement strand
AGGGGAAAAACAGGGATTTCTGTGAAAATAAGCGATATTTTAGTGGAAAAACAGGGATTTCTGTGAAAATAAGCGATATTTTAGGGGAAAAACAGGGATTTCTGTGAAAATAAGCGATATTTTAGGGGAAAAACAGGGATTTCATGGAAAATAAGCGATATTTTAGGGGAAAAACAGGGATTTCTGTGAAAATAAGCGATATTTTAGGGGAAAAACAGGGATTTCTATGAAAATAAGCGATATTTTAGGGGAAAAACAGGGATTTCTTTGAAAATAAGCCACATTTTAGGGGAAAAACAGGGATTTCTATGAAAATAAGTGATATTTTAGGGGAAAAACAGGGATTTCTGTGAAAATAAGCGATATTTTAGGGGAAAAACAGGGATTTCTGTGAAAATAAGCGATATTTTAGTGGAAAAACAGGGATTTCTAGGAAAATGAGCGATATTTTAGGGGAAAAACAGGGATTTCTGTGAAAATAAGCGATATTTAATGGGAAAAACAGGGATTTCTGTGAAAATAAGCGATATTTTGGGGGAAAAACAGGGATTTCAGTGAAAATAAGCGATATTTTAGGGGAAAAACAGGGATTTCTGTGAAAATAAGCGACATTTTAGGGGAAAAACAGGGATTTCTGTGAAAATAAGCGATATTTTAGGGGAAAAACAGGGATTTCTATGAAAATGAGCGATATTTAAGGGGAAAAACAGGGATTTCTGTGAAAATAAGCGATATTTTATGGGAAAAACAGGGATTTCTGTGAAAATAAGTGATATTTCAGGGGAAAAATTGGGATTTCTGTGAAAATAAGCGACATTTTAGGGGAAAAACAGGGATTTCTGTGAAAATAAGCGATATTTAATGGGAAAAACAGGGATTTCTATGAAAATAAGCGATATTTTAGGGGAAAAACAGGGATTTCTGTGAAAATAAGCGATATTTTATGGGAAAAACAGGGATTTCTGTGAAAATAAGCGATATTGAAGGGGAAAAACAGGGATTTCTATCAAAATGAGCGATATTTAAGGGGAAAAACAGGGATTTCTATGAAAATCAGCGATATTTCAGGGGAAAAACAGGGATTTCTAGGAAAATAAGCGATATTTTAGGGGAAAAACAGGGATTTCTGTGAAAATAAGCGATATTTTAGGGGAAAAACAGGGATTTCTGTGAAAATAAGCGATATTTTAGGGGAAAAACAGGGATTTCTATGAAAATAAGCGATATTTTAGGGGAAAAACAGGGATTTCTGTGAAAATAAGCCACATTTTAGGGGAAAAACAGGGATTTCTGTGAAAATAAGCGATATTTTAGTGGAAAAACAGGGATTTCTGTGAAAATAAGCGATATTTTAGGGGAAAAACAGGGATTTCTGTGAAAATAAGCGATATTTTAGGGGAAAAACAGGGATTTCATGGAAAATAAGCGATATTTTAGGGGAAAAACAGGGATTTCTGTGAAAATAAGCGATATTTTAGGGGAAAAACAGGGATTTCTATGAAAATAAGCGATATTTTAGGGGAAAAACAGGGATTTCTTTGAAAATAAGCCACATTTTAGGGGAAAAACAGGGATTTCTATGAAAATAAGTGATATTTTAGGGGAAAAACAGGGATTTCTGTGAAAATAAGCGATATTTTAGGGGAAAAACAGGGATTTCTGTGAAAATGAGAGATATTTTAGGGGAAAAACAGGGATTTCTAGGAAAATAAGAGATATTTTGGGGGAAAAACAGGGATTGCTATCAAAATGAGCGATATTTTAGGGGAAAAACAGGGATTTCTAGGAAAATAAGCGATATTTAAGGGGAAAAACAGGGATTTCTATGAAAATCAGCGATATTTAATGGGAAAAACAGGGATTTCTGTGAAAATAAGCCACATTTTAGGGGAAAAACAGGGATTTCTGTGAAAATAAGCGATATTTTAGTGGAAAAACAGGGATTTCTGTGAAAATGAGCGATATTTTAGGGGAAAAACAGGGATTTCTGTGAAAATAAGCGATATTTAATGGGAAAAACAGGGATTTCTGTGAAAATAAGCGATATTTTGGGGGAAAAACAGGGATTTCAGTGAAAATAAGCGATATTTTAGGGGAAAAACAGGGATTTCTGTGAAAATAAGCGACATTTTAGGGGAAAAACAGGGATTTCTGTGAAAATAAGCGATATTTTAGGGGAAAAACAGGGATTTCTATGAAAATAAGCGATATTTTAGGGGAAAAACAGGGATTTCTGTGAAAATAAGCGATATTTTAGGGGAAAAACAGGGATTTCTGTGAAAATAAGTGATATTTCAGGGGAAAAATTGGGATTTCTGTGAAAATAAGCGACATTTTAGGGGAAAAACAGGGATTTCTGTGAAAATAAGCGATATTTAATGGGAAAAACAGGGATTTCTATGAAAATAAGCGATATTTTAGGGGAAAAACAGGGATTTCTGTGAAAATAAGCGATATTTTATGGGAAAAACAGGGATTTCTGTGAAAAGAAGCGATATTTTAGGGGAAAAACAGGGATTTCTATCAAAATGAGCGATATTTAAGGGGAAAAACAGGGATTTCTATGAAAATCAGCGATATTTCAGGGGAAAAACAGGGATTTCTAGGAAAATAAGCGATATTTTAGGGGAAAAACAGGGATTTCTGTGAAAATAAGCGATATTTTATGGGAAAAACAGGGATTTCTGTGAAAATAAGCGATATTTTAGGGGAAAAACAGGGATTTCAGTGAAAATAAGCGATATTTTAGGGGAAAAACAGGGATTTCTGTGAAAATAAGCCACATTTTAGGGGAAAAACAGGGATTTCTAGGAAAATAAGAGATATTTTGGGGGAAAAACAGGGATTGCTATCAAAATGAGCGATATTTTAGGGGAAAAACAGGGATTTCTAGGAAAATAAGCGATATTTAAGGGGAAAAACAGGGATTTCTATGAAAATCAGCGATATTTAATGGGAAAAACAGGGATTTCTGTGAAAATAAGCCACATTTTAGGGGAAAAACAGGGATTTCTAGGAAAATAAGAGATATTTTGGGGGAAAAACAGGGATTTCTGTGAAAATAAGCGATATTTTAGGGGAAAAACAGGGATTTCTGTGAAAATAAGCGATATTTAATGGGAAAAACAGGGATTTCTGTGAAAATAAGCGATATTTTGGGGGAAAAACAGGGATTTCAGTGAAAATAAGCGATATTTTAGGGGAAAAACAGGGATTTCTGTGAAAATAAGCGACATTTTAGGGGAAAAACAGGGATTTCTGTGAAAATAAGCGATATTTTAGGGGAAAAACAGGGATTTCTATGAAAATGAGCGATATTTAAGGGGAAAAACAGGGATTTCTGTGAAAATAAGCGATATTTTATGGGAAAAACAGGGATTTCTGTGAAAATAAGTGATATTTCAGGGGAAAAATTGGGATTTCTGTGAAAATAAGCGACATTTTAGGGGAAAAACAGGGATTTCTGTGAAAATAAGCGATATTTAATGGGAAAAACAGGGATTTCTATGAAAATAAGCGATATTTTAGGGGAAAAACAGGGATTTCTGTGAAAATAAGCGATATTTTATGGGAAAAACAGGGATTTCTGTGAAAATAAGCGATATTGAAGGGGAAAAACAGGGATTTCTATCAAAATGAGCGATATTTAAGGGGAAAAACAGGGATTTCTATGAAAATCAGCGATATTTCAGGGGAAAAACAGGGATTTCTAGGAAAATAAGCGATATTTTAGGGGAAAAACAGGGATTTCTGTGAAAATAAGCGATATTTTAGGGGAAAAACAGGGATTTCTGTGAAAATAAGCGATATTTTAGGGGAAAAACAGGGATTTCTATGAAAATCAGCGATATTTAATGGGAAAAACAGGGATTTCTGTGAAAATAAGCCACATTTTAGGGGAAAAACAGGGATTTCTGTGAAAATAAGCGATATTTTAGTGGAAAAACAGGGATTTCTGTGAAAATAAGCGATATTTTAGGGGAAAAACAGGGATTTCTGTGAAAATAAGCGATATTTTAGGGGAAAAACAGGGATTTCATGGAAAATAAGCGATATTTTAGGGGAAAAACAGGGATTTCTGTGAAAATAAGCGATATTTTAGGGGAAAAACAGGGATTTCTATGAAAATAAGCGATATTTTAGGGGAAAAACAGGGATTTCTTTGAAAATAAGCCACATTTTAGGGGAAAAACAGGGATTTCTATGAAAATAAGTGATATTTTAGGGGAAAAACAGGGATTTCTGTGAAAATAAGCGATATTTTAGGGGAAAAACAGGGATTTCTGTGAAAATGAGAGATATTTTAGGGGAAAAACAGGGATTTCTAGGAAAATAAGAGATATTTTGGGGGAAAAACAGGGATTGCTATCAAAATGAGCGATATTTTAGGGGAAAAACAGGGATTTCTAGGAAAATAAGCGATATTTAAGGGGAAAAACAGGGATTTCTATGAAAATCAGCGATATTTAATGGGAAAAACAGGGATTTCTGTGAAAATAAGCCACATTTTAGGGGAAAAACAGGGATTTCTGTGAAAATAAGCGATATTTTAGTGGAAAAACAGGGATTTCTGTGAAAATGAGCGATATTTTAGGGGAAAAACAGGGATTTCTGTGAAAATAAGCGATATTTAATGGGAAAAACAGGGATTTCTGTGAAAATAAGCGATATTTTGGGGGAAAAACAGGGATTTCAGTGAAAATAAGCGATATTTTAGGGGAAAAACAGGGATTTCTGTGAAAATAAGCGACATTTTAGGGGAAAAACAGGGATTTCTGTGAAAATAAGCGATATTTTAGGGGAAAAACAGGGATTTCTATGAAAATAAGCGATATTTTAGGGGAAAAACAGGGATTTCTGTGAAAATAAGCGATATTTTAGGGGAAAAACAGGGATTTCTGTGAAAATAAGTGATATTTCAGGGGAAAAATTGGGATTTCTGTGAAAATAAGCGACATTTTAGGGGAAAAACAGGGATTTCTGTGAAAATAAGCGATATTTAATGGGAAAAACAGGGATTTCTATGAAAATAAGCGATATTTTAGGGGAAAAACAGGGATTTCTGTGAAAATAAGCGATATTTTATGGGAAAAACAGGGATTTCTGTGAAAAGAAGCGATATTTTAGGGGAAAAACAGGGATTTCTATCAAAATGAGCGATATTTAAGGGGAAAAACAGGGATTTCTATGAAAATCAGCGATATTTCAGGGGAAAAACAGGGATTTCTAGGAAAATAAGCGATATTTTAGGGGAAAAACAGGGATTTCTGTGAAAATAAGCGATATTTTATGGGAAAAACAGGGATTTCTGTGAAAATAAGCGATATTTTAGGGGAAAAACAGGGATTTCTATGAAAATAAGCGATATTTTAGGGGAAAAACAGGGATTTCTGTGAAAATAAGCCACATTTTAGGGGAAAAACAGGGATTTCTGTGAAAATAAGCGATATTTTAGTGGAAAAACAGGGATTTCTGTGAAAATAAGCGATATTGAAGGGGAAAAACAGGGATTTCTGTGAAAATAAGCGATATTTAATGGGAAAAACAGGGATTTCTGTGAAAATAAGCGATATTTTAGGGGAAAAACAGGGATTTCAGTGAAAATAAGCGATATTTTAGGGGAAAAACAGGGATTTCTGTGAAAATAAGCGATATTTTATGGGAAAAACAGGGATTTCTGTGAAAATAAGCGATATTTAAGGGAAAAAACAGGGATTTCTATGAAAATAAGCGATATTTTAGGGGAAAAACAGGGATTTCTGTGAAAATAAGCGATATTTTATGGGAAAAACAGGGATTTCTGTGAAAATAAGTGATATTTCAGGGGAAAAATTGGGATTTCTGTGAAAATAAGCGACATTTTAGGGGAAAAACAGGGATTTCTGTGAAAATAAGCGATATTTAATGGGAAAAACAGGGATTTCTATGAAAATAAGCGATATTTTAGGGGAAAAACAGGGATTTCATGGAAAATAAGCGATATTTAAGTGGAAAAACAGGGATTTCTGTGAAAATAAGCGATATTTTAGGGGAAAAACAGGGATTTCTGTGAAAATAAGCGATATTTTAGGGGAAAAACAGGGATTTCAGTGAAAATAAGCGATATTTAAGGGGAAAAACAGGGATTTCTATCAAAATGAGCGATATTTTAGGGGAAAAACAGGGATTTCTGTGAAAATAAGTGATATTTTAGGGGAAAAACAGGGATTTCTATGAAAATCAGCGATATTTCAGGGGAAAAACAGGGATTTCTAGGAAAATAAGCGATATTTTAGGGGAAAAACAGGGATTTCTGTGAAAATAAGCGATATTTTAGGGGAAAAACAGGGATTTCTGTGAAAATAAGCGATATTTTAGGGGAAAAACAGGGATTTCTGTGAAAATAAGCGATATTTTAGGGGAAAAACAGGGATTTCTATGAAAATAAGCGATATTTTAGGGGAAAAACAGGGATTTCTGTGAAAATAAGCCACATTTTAGGGGAAAAACAGGGATTTCTATGAAAATAAGTGATATTTTAGGGGAAAAACAGGGATTTCTGTGAAAATAAGCGATATTTTAGGGGAAAAACAGGGATTTCTGTGAAAATGAGAGATATTTTAGGGGAAAAACAGGGATTTCTAGGAAAATAAGAGATATTTTGGGGGAAAAACAGGGATTGCTATCAAAATGAGCGATATTTTAGGGGAAAAACAGGGATTTCTAGGAAAATAAGCGATATTTAAGGGGAAAAACAGGGATTTCTATGAAAATCAGCGATATTTAATGGGAAAAACAGGGATTTCTGTGAAAATAAGCCACATTTTAGGGGAAAAACAGGGATTTCTGTGAAAATAAGCGATATTTTAGTGGAAAAACAGGGATTTCTAGGAAAATGAGCGATATTTTAGGGGAAAAACAGGGATTTCTGTGAAAATAAGCGATATTTAATGGGAAAAACAGGGATTTCTGTGAAAATAAGCGATATTTTGGGGGAAAAACAGGGATTTCTGTGAAAATAAGCGATATTTTAGGGGAAAAACAGGGATTTCTGTGAAAATAAGCGACATTTTAGGGGAAAAACAGGGATTTCTGTGAAAATAAGCGACATTTTAGGGGAAAAACAGGGATTTCTATGAAAATAAGCGATATTTTAGGGGAAAAACAGGGATTTCTGTGAAAATAAGCGATATTTTATGGGAAAAACAGGGATTTCTGTGAAAATAAGTGATATTTCAGGGGAAAAACAGGGATTTCTGTGAAAATAAGCGACATTTTAGGGGAAAAACAGGGATTTCTGTGAAAATAAGCGATATTTAATGGGAAAAACAGGGATTTCTATGAAAATAAGCGATATTTTAGGGGAAAAACAGGGATTTCTGTGAAAATAAGCGATATTTTATGGGAAAAACAGGGATTTCTGTGAAAAGAAGCGATATTTTAGGGGAAAAACAGGGATTTCTATGAAAATAAGCGATATTTAAGGGGAAAAACAGGGATTTCTATGAAAATCAGCGATATTTCAGGGGAAAAACAGGGATTTCTAGGAAAATAAGCGATATTTTAGGGGAAAAACAGGGATTTCTGTGAAAATAAGCGATATTTTATGGGAAAAACAGGGATTTCTGTGAAAATAAGCGATATTTTAGGGGAAAAACAGGGATTTCTATGAAAATAAGCGATATTTTAGGGGAAAAACAGGGATTTCTGTGAAAATAAGCCACATTTTAGGGGAAAAACAGGGATTTCTGTGAAAATAAGCGATATTTTAGGGGAAAAACAGGGATTTCTGTGAAAATAAGCGATATTGAAGGGGAAAAACAGGGATTTCTGTGAAAATAAGCGATATTTAATGGGAAAAACAGGGATTTCTGTGAAAATAAGCGATATTTTAGGGGAAAAACAGGGATTTCAGTGAAAATAAGCGATATTTTAGGGGAAAAACAGGGATTTCTGTGAAAATAAGCGACATTTTAGGGGAAAAACAGGGATTTCTGTGAAAATAAGCGATATTTAAGGGAAAAAACAGGGATTTCTATGAAAATAAGCGATATTTTAGGGGAAAAACAGGGATTTCTGTGAAAATAAGCGATATTTTATGGGAAAAACAGGGATTTCTGTGAAAATAAGTGATATTTCAGGGGAAAAATTGGGATTTCTGTGAAAATAAGCGACATTTTAGGGGAAAAACAGGGATTTCTGTGAAAATAAGCGATATTTAATGGGAAAAACAGGGATTTCTATGAAAATAAGCGATATTTTAGGGGAAAAACAGGGATTTCATGGAAAATAAGCGATATTTTATGGGAAAAACAGGGATTTCTGTGAAAATAAGCGATATTTAAGGGGAAAAACAGGGATTTCTATCAAAATGAGCGATATTTTAGGGGAAAAACAGGGATTTCAGTGAAAATAAGCGATATTTTAGCGGAAAAACAGGGATTTCTATGAAAATAAGCGATATTTTAGGGGAAAAACAGGGATTTCTTTGAAAATAAGCCACATTTTAGGGGAAAAACAGGGATTTCTATGAAAATAAGTGATATTTTAGGGGAAAAACAGGGATTTCTGTGAAAATAAGCGATATTTTAGGGGAAAAACAGGGATTTCTATCAAAATGAGCGATATTTTATGGAAAAACAGGGATTTCTATGAAAATCAGCGATATTTCAGGGGAAAAACAGGGATTTCTAGGAAAATAAGCGATATTTTAGGGGAAAAACAGGGATTTCTGTGAAAATAAGCGATATTTTATGGGAAAAACAGGGATTTCTGTGAAAATAAGCGATATTTTAGGGGAAAAACAGGGATTTCTGTGAAAATAAGCGATATTTTAGGGGAAAAACAGGGATTTCTGTGAAAATAAGCGATATTTTAGGGGAAAAACAGGGATTTCTGTGAAAATAAGCGATATTGAAGGGGAAAAACAGGGATTTCTGTGAAAATAAGCGATATTTAATGGGAAAAACAGGGATTTCTGTGAAAATAAGCGATATTTAAGGGGAAAAACAGGGATTTCTATCAAAATGAGCGATATTTTAGGGGAAAAACAGGGATTTCAGTGAAAATAAGCGATATTTTAGGGGAAAAACAGGGATTTCTATGAAAATAAGCGATATTTTAGGGGAAAAACAGGGATTTCTTTGAAAATAAGCCACATTTTAGGGGAAAAACAGGGATTTCTATGAAAATAAGTGATATTTTAGGGGAAAAACAGGGATTTCTGTGAAAATAAGCGATATTTTAGGGGAAAAACAGGGATTTCTATCAAAATGAGCGATATTTAAGGGGAAAAACAGGGATTTCTATGAAAATCAGCGATATTTCAGGGGAAAAACAGGGATTTCTAGGAAAATAAGCGATATTTTAGGGGAAAAACAGGGATTTCTGTGAAAATAAGCGATATTTAATGGGAAAAACAGGGATTTCTGTGAAAATAAGCGATATTTTAGGGGAAAAACAGGGATTTCAGTGAAAATAAGCGATATTTTAGGGGAAAAACAGGGATTTCTGTGAAAATAAGCGATATTTTATGGGAAAAACAGGGATTTCTGTGAAAATAAGCGATATTTAAGGGAAAAAACAGGGATTTCTATGAAAATCAGCGATATTTTAGGGGAAAAACAGGGATTTCTGTGAAAATAAGCGATATTTTATGGGAAAAACAGGGATTTCTGTGAAAATAAGTGATATTTCAGGGGAAAAATTGGGATTTCTGTGAAAATAAGCGACATTTTAGGGGAAAAACAGGGATTTCTGTGAAAATAAGCGATATTTAATGGGAAAAACAGGGATTTCTATGAAAATAAGCGATATTTTAGGGGAAAAACAGGGATTTCATGGAAAATAAGCGATATTTTATGGGAAAAACAGGGATTTCTGTGAAAATAAGCGATATTTAAGGGGAAAAACAGGGATTTCTATCAAAATGAGCGATATTTTAGGGGAAAAACAGGGATTTCAGTGAAAATAAGCGATATTTAAGGGGAAAAACAGGGATTTCTATCAAAATGAGCGATATTTTAGGGGAAAAACAGGGATTTCTGTGAAAATAAGTGATATTTTAGGGGAAAAACAGGGATTTCTATGAAAATCAGCGATATTTCAGGGGAAAAACAGGGATTTCTAGGAAAATAAGCGATATTTTAGGGGAAAAACAGGGATTTCTGTGAAAATAAGCGATATTTTAGGGGAAAAACAGGGATTTCTGTGAAAATAAGCGATATTTTAGGGGAAAAACAGGGATTTCTGTGAAAATAAGCGATATTTTAGGGGAAAAACAGGGATTTCTGTGAAAATAAGCCACATTTTAGGGGAAAAACAGGGATTTCTATGAAAATAAGTGATATTTTAGGGGAAAAACAGGGATTTCTGTGAAAATAAGCGATATTTTAGGGGAAAAACAGGGATTTCTGTGAAAATGAGAGATATTTTAGGGGAAAAACAGGGATTTCTAGGAAAATAAGAGATATTTTGGGGGAAAAACAGGGATTGCTATCAAAATGAGCGATATTTTAGGGGAAAAACAGGGATTTCTAGGAAAATAAGCGATATTTAAGGGGAAAAACAGGGATTTCTATGAAAATCAGCGATATTTAATGGGAAAAACAGGGATTTCTGTGAAAATAAGCCACATTTTAGGGGAAAAACAGGGATTTCTGTGAAAATAAGCGATATTTTAGTGGAAAAACAGGGATTTCTAGGAAAATGAGCGATATTTTAGGGGAAAAACAGGGATTTCTGTGAAAATAAGCGATATTTAATGGGAAAAACAGGGATTTCTGTGAAAATAAGCGATATTTTGGGGGAAAAACAGGGATTTCAGTGAAAATAAGCGATATTTTAGGGGAAAAACAGGGATTTCTGTGAAAATAAGCGACATTTTAGGGGAAAAACAGGGATTTCTGTGAAAATAAGCGATATTTTAGGGGAAAAACAGGGATTTCTATGAAAATAAGCGATATTTTAGGGGAAAAACAGGGATTTCTGTGAAAATAAGCGATATTTTATGGGAAAAACAGGGATTTCTGTGAAAATAAGTGATATTTCAGGGGAAAAATTGGGATTTCTGTGAAAATAAGCGACATTTTAGGGGAAAAACAGGGATTTCTGTGAAAATAAGCGATATTTAATGGGAAAAACAGGGATTTCTATGAAAATAAGCGATATTTTAGGGGAAAAACAGGGATTTCTGTGAAAATAAGCGATATTTTATGGGAAAAACAGGGATTTCTGTGAAAAGAAGCGATATTTTAGGGGAAAAACAGGGATTTCTATCAAAATGAGCGATATTTAAGGGGAAAAACAGGGATTTCTATGAAAATCAGCGATATTTCAGGGGAAAAACAGGGATTTCTAGGAAAATAAGCGATATTTTAGGGGAAAAACAGGGATTTCTGTGAAAATAAGCGATATTTTATGGGAAAAACAGGGATTTCTGTGAAAATAAGCGATATTTTAGGGGAAAAACAGGGATTTCTATGAAAATAAGCGATATTTTAGGGGAAAAACAGGGATTTCTGTGAAAATAAGCCACATTTTAGGGGAAAAACAGGGATTTCTGTGAAAATAAGCGATATTTTAGGGGAAAAACTGGGATTTCTGTGAAAATAAGCGATATTGAAGGGGAAAAACAGGGATTTCTGTGAAAATAAGCGATATTTAATGGGAAAAACAGGGATTTCTGTGAAAATAAGCGATATTTTAGGGGAAAAACAGGGATTTCAGTGAAAATAAGCGATATTTTAGGGGAAAAACAGGGATTTCTGTGAAAATAAGCGACATTTTAGGGGAAAAACAGGGATTTCTGTGAAAATAAGCGATATTTAAGGGAAAAAACAGGGATTTCTATGAAAATAAGCGATATTTTAGGGGAAAAACAGGGATTTCTGTGAAAATAAGCGATATTTTATGGGAAAAACAGGGATTTCTGTGAAAATAAGTGATATTTCAGGGGAAAAATTGGGATTTCTGTGAAAATAAGCGACATTTTAGGGGAAAAACAGGGATTTCTGTGAAAATAAGCGATATTTAATGGGAAAAACAGGGATTTCTATGAAAATAAGCGATATTTTAGGGGAAAAACAGGGATTTCATGGAAAATAAGCGATATTTTATGGGAAAAACAGGGATTTCTGTGAAAATAAGCGATATTTAAGGGGAAAAACAGGGATTTCTATCAAAATGAGCGATATTTTAGGGGAAAAACAGGGATTTCAGTGAAAATAAGCGATATTTTAGGGGAAAAACAGGGATTTCTATGAAAATAAGCGATATTTTAGGGGAAAAACAGGGATTTCTTTGAAAATAAGCCACATTTTAGGGGAAAAACAGGGATTTCTATGAAAATAAGTGATATTTTAGGGGAAAAACAGGGATTTCTGTGAAAATAAGCGATATTTTAGGGGAAAAACAGGGATTTCTATCAAAATGAGCGATATTTTATGGAAAAACAGGGATTTCTATGAAAATCAGCGATATTTCAGGGGAAAAACAGGGATTTCTAGGAAAATAAGCGATATTTTAGGGGAAAAACAGGGATTTCTGTGAAAATAAGCGATATTTTATGGGAAAAACAGGGATTTCTGTGAAAATAAGCGATATTTTAGGGGAAAAACAGGGATTTCTGTGAAAATAAGCGATATTTTAGGGGAAAAACAGGGATTTCTGTGAAAATAAGCGATATTTTAGGGGAAAAACAGGGATTTCTGTGAAAATAAGCGATATTGAAGGGGAAAAACAGGGATTTCTGTGAAAATAAGCGATATTTAATGGGAAAAACAGGGATTTCTGTGAAAATAAGCGATATTTAAGGGGAAAAACAGGGATTTCTATCAAAATGAGCGATATTTTAGGGGAAAAACAGGGATTTCAGTGAAAATAAGCGATATTTTAGGGGAAAAACAGGGATTTCTATGAAAATAAGCGATATTTTAGGGGAAAAACAGGGATTTCTTTGAAAATAAGCCACATTTTAGGGGAAAAACAGGGATTTCTATGAAAATAAGTGATATTTTAGGGGAAAAACAGGGATTTCTGTGAAAATAAGCGATATTTTAGGGGAAAAACAGGGATTTCTATCAAAATGAGCGATATTTAAGGGGAAAAACAGGGATTTCTATGAAAATCAGCGATATTTCAGGGGAAAAACAGGGATTTCTAGGAAAATAAGCGATATTTTAGGGGAAAAACAGGGATTTCTGTGAAAATAAGCGATATTTTATGGGAAAAACAGGGATTTCTGTGAAAATAAGCGATATTTTAGGGGAAAAACAGGGATTTCTATGAAAATAAGCGATATTTTAGGGGAAAAACAGGGATTTCATGGAAAATAAGCGATATTTTATGGGAAAAACAGGGATTTCTGTGAAAATAAGCGATATTTAAGGGGAAAAACAGGGATTTCTATCAAAATGAGCGATATTTTAGGGGAAAAACAGGGATTTCAGTGAAAATAAGCGATATTTAAGGGGAAAAACAGGGATTTCTATCAAAATGAGCGATATTTTAGGGGAAAAACAGGGATTTCTGTGAAAATAAGTGATATTTTAGGGGAAAAACAGGGATTTCTATGAAAATCAGCGATATTTCAGGGGAAAAACAGGGATTTCTAGGAAAATAAGCGATATTTTAGGGGAAAAACAGGGATTTCTGTGAAAATAAGCGATATTTTAGGGGAAAAACAGGGATTTCTGTGAAAATAAGCGATATTTTAGGGGAAAAACAGGGATTTCAGTGAAAATAAGCGATATTTTAGGGGAAAAACAGGGATTTCTATGAAAATAAGCGATATTTTAGGGGAAAAACAGGGATTTCTTTGAAAATAAGCCACATTTTAGGGGAAAAACAGGGATTTCTATGAAAATAAGTGATATTTTAGGGGAAAAACAGGGATTTCTGTGAAAATAAGCGATATTTTAGGGGAAAAACAGGGATTTCTGTGAAAATGAGAGATATTTTAGGGGAAAAACAGGGATTTCTAGGAAAATAAGAGATATTTTGGGGGAAAAACAGGGATTTCTATCAAAATGAGCGATATTTTAGGGGAAAAACAGGGATTTCTAGGAAAATAAGCGATATTTAAGGGGAAAAACAGGGATTTCTATGAAAATCAGCGATATTTAATGGGAAAAACAGGGATTTCTGTGAAAATAAGCCACATTTTAGGGGAAAAACAGGGATTTCTGTGAAAATAAGCGATATTTTAGTGGAAAAACAGGGATTTCTAGGAAAATGAGCGATATTTTAGGGGAAAAACAGGGATTTCTGTGAAAATAAGCGATATTTAATGGGAAAAACAGGGATTTCTGTGAAAATAAGCGATATTTTGGGGGAAAAACAGGGATTTCAGTGAAAATAAGCGATATTTTAGGGGAAAAACAGGGATTTCTGTGAAAATAAGCGACATTTTAGGGGAAAAACAGGGATTTCTGTGAAAATAAGCGATATTTTAGGGGAAAAACAGGGATTTCTATGAAAATAAGCGATATTTTAGGGGAAAAACAGGGATTTCTGTGAAAATAAGCGATATTTTATGGGAAAAACAGGGATTTCTGTGAAAATAAGTGATATTTCAGGGGAAAAATTGGGATTTCTGTGAAAATAAGCGACATTTTAGGGGAAAAACAGGGATTTCTGTGAAAATAAGCGATATTTAATGGGAAAAACAGGGATTTCTATGAAAATAAGCGATATTTTAGGGGAAAAACAGGGATTTCTGTGAAAATAAGCGATATTTTATGGGAAAAACAGGGATTTCTGTGAAAAGAAGCGATATTTTAGGGGAAAAACAGGGATTTCTATCAAAATGAGCGATATTTAAGGGGAAAAACAGGGATTTCTATGAAAATCAGCGATATTTCAGGGGAAAAACAGGGATTTCTAGGAAAATAAGCGATATTTTAGGGGAAAAACAGGGATTTCTGTGAAAATAAGCGATATTTTATGGGAAAAACAGGGATTTCTGTGAAAATAAGCGATATTTTAGGGGAAAAACAGGGATTTCTATGAAAATAAGCGATATTTTAGGGGAAAAACAGGGATTTCTGTGAAAATAAGCCACATTTTAGGGGAAAAACAGGGATTTCTGTGAAAATAAGCGATATTTTAGTGGAAAAACAGGGATTTCTGTGAAAATAAGCGATATTGAAGGGGAAAAACAGGGATTTCTGTGAAAATAAGCGATATTTAATGGGAAAAACAGGGATTTCTGTGAAAATAAGCGATATTTTAGGGGAAAAACAGGGATTTCAGTGAAAATAAGCGATATTTTAGGGGAAAAACAGGGATTTCTGTGAAAATAAGCGACATTTTAGGGGAAAAACAGGGATTTCATGGAAAATAAGCGATTGTTAAGGGAAAAAACAGGGATTTCTATGAAAATAAGCGATATTTTAGTGGAAAAACAGGGATTTCTGTGAAAATAAGTGATATTTCAGGGGAAAAATTGGGATTTCTGTGAAAATAAGCGACATTTTATGGGAAAAACAGGGATTTCTGTGAAAATAAGCGATATTTTAGGGGAAAAACAGGGATTTCTATGAAAATAAGCGATATTTTAGGGGAAAAACAGGGATTTCATGGAAAATAAGCGATATTTTATGGGAAAAACAGGGATTTCTGTGAAAATAAGCGATATTTAAGGGGAAAAACAGGGATTTCTATCAAAATGAGCGATATTTTAGGGGAAAAACAGGGATTTCAGTGAAAATAAGCGATATTTTAGGGGAAAAACAGGGATTTCTATGAAAATAAGCGATATTTTAGGGGAAAAACAGGGATTTCTTTGAAAATAAGCCACATTTTAGGGGAAAAACAGGGATTTCTATGAAAATAAGTGATATTTTAGGGGAAAAACAGGGATTTCTGTGAAAAGAAGCGATATTTTAGGGGAAAAACAGGGATTTCTATCAAAATGAGCGATATTTAAGGGGAAAAACAGGGATTTCTATGAAAATCAGCGATATTTCAGGGGAAAAACAGGGATTTCTAGGAAAATAAGCGATATTTTAGGGGAAAAACAGGGATTTCTGTGAAAATAAGCGATATTTTATGGGAAAAACAGGGATTTCTGTGAAAATAAGCGATATTTTAGGGGAAAAACAGGGATTTCTATGAAAATAAGCGATATTTTAGGGGAAAAACAGGGATTTCTGTGAAAATAAGCCACATTTTAGGGGAAAAACAGGGATTTCTGTGAAAATAAGCGATATTTTAGTGGAAAAACAGGGATTTCTGTGAAAATAAGTGATATTTCAGGGGAAAAACAGGGATTTCTGTGAAAATAAGCGATATTTAATGGGAAAAACAGGGATTTCTGTGAAAATAAGCGATATTTAAGGGGAAAAACAGGGATTTCTATCAAAATGAGCGATATTTTAGGGGAAAAACAGGGATTTCAGTGAAAATAAGCGATATTTTAGGGGAAAAACAGGGATTTCTATGAAAATAAGCGATATTTTAGGGGAAAAACAGGGATTTCTTTGAAAATAAGCCACATTTTAGGGGAAAAACAGGGATTTCTATGAAAATAAGTGATATTTTAGGGGAAAAACAGGGATTTCTGTGAAAATAAGCGATATTTTAGGGGAAAAACAGGGATTTCTATCAAAATGAGCGATATTTAAGGGGAAAAACAGGGATTTCTATGAAAATCAGCGATATTTCAGGGGAAAAACAGGGATTTCTAGGAAAATAAGCGATATTTTAGGGGAAAAACAGGGATTTCTGTGAAAATAAGCGATATTTTAGGGGAAAAACAGGGATTTCTGTGAAAATAAGCGATATTTTAGGGGAAAAACAGGGATTTCTATGAAAATAAGCGATATTTTAGGGGAAAAACAGGGATTTCATGGAAAATAAGCGATATTTTATGGGAAAAACAGGGATTTCTGTGAAAATAAGCGATATTTAAGGGGAAAAACAGGGATTTCTATCAAAATGAGCGATATTTTAGGGGAAAAACAGGGATTTCAGTGAAAATAAGCGATATTTAAGGGGAAAAACAGGGATTTCTATCAAAATGAGCGATATTTTAGGGGAAAAACAGGGATTTCTGTGAAAATAAGTGATATTTTAGGGGAAAAACAGGGATTTCTATGAAAATCAGCGATATTTCAGGGGAAAAACAGGGATTTCTAGGAAAATAAGCGATATTTTAGGGGAAAAACAGGGATTTCTGTGAAAATAAGCGATATTTTAGGGGAAAAACAGGGATTTCTGTGAAAATAAGCGATATTTTAGGGGAAAAACAGGGATTTCTGTGAAAATAAGCGATATTTTAGGGGAAAAACAGGGATTTCTAGGAAAATAAGCGATATTTTAGGGGAAAAACAGGGATTTCTGTGAAAATAAGCGATATTTTAGGGGAAAAACAGGGATTTCTGTGAAAATAAGTGATATTTTAGGGGAAAAACAGGGATTTCTGTGAAAATAAGCGATATTTTAGGGGAAAAACAGGGATTTCTATGAAAATTAGCGATATTTCAGGGGAAAAACAGGGATTTCTGTGAAAATAAGCGAT
>NW_026294819.1:32500-40000 GCF_026119805.1 Tympanuchus pallidicinctus | reverse complement strand
GTGATATTTTAGGGGAAAAACAGGGATTTCTGTGAAAATAAGCGATATTTTAGGGGAAAAACAGGGATTTCTATCAAAATGAGCGATATTTAAGGGGAAAAACAGGGATTTCTATGAAAATCAGCGATATTTCAGGGGAAAAACAGGGATTTCTAGGAAAATAAGCGATATTTTAGGGGAAAAACAGGGATTTCTGTGAAAATAAGCGATATTTTATGGGAAAAACAGGGATTTCTGTGAAAATAAGCGATATTTTAGGGGAAAAACAGGGATTTCTATGAAAATAAGCGATATTTTAGGGGAAAAAACCTGGATTTCTGTGAAAATTATCCACATTTTAGGGGAAAAACAGGGATTTCTATGAAAATAAGCGATATTTTAGGGGATAAACAGGGATTTCTATGAAAATAAGCGATATTTTAGGGGAAAAACAGGGATTTCTGTGAAAATAAGCGATATTTAATGGGAAAAACAGGGATTTCTGTGAAAATAAGCGATATTTTAGGGGAAAAACAGGGATTTCAGTGAAAATAAGCGATATTTTAGGGGAAAAACAGGGATTTCTGTGAAAATAAGCGACATTTTAGGGGAAAAACAGGGATTTCTGTGAAAATAAGCGATATTTAAGGGAAAAAACAGGGATTTCTATGAAAATAAGCGATATTTTAGGGGAAAAACAGGGATTTCTGTGAAAATAAGCGATATTTTATGGGAAAAACAGGGATTTCTGTGAAAATAAGTGATATTTCAGGGGAAAAATTGGGATTTCTGTGAAAATAAGCGACATTTTAGGGGAAAAACAGGGATTTCTGTGAAAATAAGCGATATTTAATGGGAAAAACAGGGATTTCTATGAAAATAAGCGATATTTTAGGGGAAAAACAGGGATTTCATGGAAAATAAGCGATATTTTATGGGAAAAACAGGGATTTCTGTGAAAATAAGCGATATTTAAGGGGAAAAACAGGGATTTCTATCAAAATGAGCGATATTTTAGGGGAAAAACAGGGATTTCAGTGAAAATAAGCGATATTTAAGGGGAAAAACAGGGATTTCTATCAAAATGAGCGATATTTTAGGGGAAAAACAGGGATTTCTGTGAAAATAAGTGATATTTTAGGGGAAAAACAGGGATTTCTATGAAAATAAGTGATATTTCAGGGGAAAAACAGGGATTTCTAGGAAAATAAGCGATATTTTAGGGGAAAAACAGGGATTTCTGTGAAAATAAGCGATATTTTAGGGGAAAAACAGGGATTTCTGTGAAAATAAGCGATATTTTAGGGGAAAAACAGGGATTTCAGTGAAAATAAGCGATATTTTAGGGGAAAAACAGGGATTTCTATGAAAATAAGCGATATTTTAGGGGAAAAACAGGGATTTCTTTGAAAATAAGCGATATTTTAGGGGAAAAACAGGGATTTCTATGAAAATAAGCGATATTTTAGGGGAAAAACAGGGATTTCTGTGAAAATAAGCGATATTTTAGGGGAAAAACAGGGATTTCTGTGAAAATGAGAGATATTTTAGGGGAAAAACAGGGATTTCTAGGAAAATAAGAGATATTTTGGGGGAAAAACAGGGATTGCTATCAAAATGAGCGATATTTTAGGGGAAAAACAGGGATTTTTAGGAAAATAAGCGATATTTAAGGGGAAAAACAGGGATTTCTATGAAAATCAGCGATATTTAATGGGAAAAACAGGGATTTCTGTGAAAATAAGCCACATTTTAGGGGAAAAACAGGGATTTCTGTGAAAATAAGCGATATTTTTGGTTAAAAACAGGGATTTCTAGGAAAATGAGCGATATTTTAGGGGAAAAACAGGGATTTCTGTGAAAATAAGCGATATTTAATGGGAAAAACAGGGATTTCTGTGAAAATAAGCGATATTTTGGGGGAAAAACAGGGATTTCTGTGAAATAAGCGACATTTTAGGGGAAAAACAGGGATTTCTGTGAAAATAAGCGATATTTTAGGGGAAAAACAGGGATTTCTATGAAAATAAGCGATATTTTAGGGGAAAAACAGGGATTTCTGTGAAAATAAGCGATATTTTATGGGAAAAACAGGGATTTCTGTGAAAATAAGTGATATTTCAGGGGAAAAATTGGGATTTCTGTGAAAATAAGCGACATTTTAGGGGAAAAACAGGGATTTCTGTGAAAATAAGCGATATTTAATGGGAAAAACAGGGATTTCTATGAAAATAAGCGATATTTTAGGGGAAAAACAGGGATTTCTGTGAAAATAAGCGATATTTTATGGGAAAAACAGGGATTTCTGTGAAAAGAAGCGATATTTTAGGGGAAAAACAGGGATTTCTATCAAAATGAGCGATATTTAAGGGGAAAAACAGGGATTTCTATGAAAATCAGCGATATTTCAGGGGAAAAACAGGGATTTCTAGGAAAATAAGCGATATTTTAGGGGAAAAACAGGGATTTCTGTGAAAATAAGCGATATTTTATGGGAAAAACAGGGATTTCTGTGAAAATAAGCGATATTTTAGGGGAAAAACAGGGATTTCTATGAAAATAAGCGATATTTTAGGGGAAAAACAGGGATTTCTGTGAAAATAAGCCACATTTTAGGGGAAAAACAGGGATTTCTGTGAAAATAAGCGATATTTTAGTGGAAAAACAGGGATTTCAGTGAAAATAAGCGATATTGAAGGGGAAAAACAGGGATTTCTGTGAAAATAAGCGATATTTAATGGGAAAAACAGGGATTTCTGTGAAAATAAGCGATATTTTAGGGGAAAAACAGGGATTTCAGTGAAAATAAGCGATATTTTAGGGGAAAAACAGGGATTTCTGTGAAAATAAGCGACATTTTAGGGGAAAAACAGGGATTTCTGTGAAAATAAGCGATATTTAAGGGAAAAAACAGGGATTTCTATGAAAATAAGCGATATTTTAGGGGAAAAACAGGGATTTCTGTGAAAATAAGCGATATTTTATGGGAAAAACAGGGATTTCTGTGAAAATAAGTGATATTTCAGGGGAAAAATTGGGATTTCTGTGAAAATAAGCGACATTTTAGGGGAAAAACAGGGATTTCTGTGGAAATAAGCAATATTTTAGGGGAAAAACAGGGATTTCTATGAAAATAAGCGATATTTTAGGGGAAAAACAGGGATTTCATGGAAAATAAGCGATATTTTAGGGGAAAAACAGGGATTTCTGTGAAAATAAGCGATATTTAAGGGGAAAAACAGGGATTTCTATCAAAATGAGCGATATTTTAGGGGAAAAACAGGGATTTCAGTGAAAATAAGCGATATTTTAGGGGAAAAACAGGGATTTCTATGAAAATAAGCGATATTTTAGGGGAAAAACAGGGATTTCTTTGAAAATAAGCCACATTTTAGGGGAAAAACAGGGATTTCTATGAAAATAAGTGATATTTTAGGGGAAAAACAGGGATTTCTGTGAAAATAAGCGATATTTTAGGGGAAAAACAGGGATTTCTATCAAAATGAGCGATATTTAAGGGGAAAAACAGGGATTTCTATGAAAATCAGCGATATTTCAGGGGAAAAACAGGGATTTCTAGGAAAATAAGCGATATTTTAGGGGAAAAACAGGGATTTCTGTGAAAATAAGCGATATTTTATGGGAAAAACAGGGATTTCTGTGAAAATAAGCGATATTTTAGGGGAAAAACAGGGATTTCTATGAAAATAAGCGATATTTTAGGGGAAAAACAGGGATTTCTGTGAAAATAAGCGATATTTTAGGGGAAAAACAGGGATTTCTGTGAAAATAAGCGATATTTCAGTGGAAAAACAGGGATTTCTGTGAAAATAAGCGATATTTAATGGGAAAAACAGGGATTTCTGTGAAAATAAGCGATATTTAATGGGAAAAACAGGGATTTCTGTGAAAATAAGCGATATTTAAGGGGAAAAACAGGGATTTCTATCAAAATGAGCGATATTTTAGGGGAAAAACAGGGATTTCAGTGAAAATAAGCGATATTTTAGGGGAAAAACAGGGATTTCTATGAAAATAAGCGATATTTTAGGGGAAAAACAGGGATTTCTTTGAAAATAAGCCACATTTTAGGGGAAAAACAGGGATTTCTAGGAAAATAAGTGATATTTTAGGGGAAAAACAGGGATTTCTGTGAAAATAAGCGATATTTTAGGGGAAAAACAGGGATTTCTATCAAAATGAGCGATATTTAAGGGGAAAAACAGGGATTTCTATGAAAATCAGCGATATTTCAGGGGAAAAACAGGGATTTCTAGGAAAATAAGCGATATTTTAGGGGAAAAACAGGGATTTCTGTGAAAATAAGCGATATTTTATGGGAAAAACAGGGATTTCTGTGAAAATAAGCGATATTTTAGGGGAAAAACAGGGATTTCTATGAAAATAAGCGATATTTTAGTGGAAAAACAGGGATTTCATGGAAAATAAGCGATATTTTATGGGAAAAACAGGGATTTCTGTGAAAATAAGCGATATTTTAGGGGAAAAACAGGGATTTCTATCAAAATGAGCGATATTTTAGGGGAAAAACAGGGATTTCAGTGAAAATAAGCGATATTTAAGGGGAAAAACAGGGATTTCTATCAAAATGAGCGATATTTTAGGGGAAAAACAGGGATTTCTGTGAAAATAAGTGATATTTTAGGGGAAAAACAGGGATTTCTATGAAAATCAGCGATATTTCAGGGGAAAAACAGGGATTTCTAGGAAAATAAGCGATATTTTAGGGGAAAAACAGGGATTTCTGTGAAAATAAGCGATATTTTAGGGGAAAAACAGGGATTTCTGTGAAAATAAGCGATATTTTAGGGGAAAAACAGGGATTTCAGTGAAAATAAGCGATATTTTAGGGGAAAAACAGGGATTTCTATGAAAATAAGCGATATTTTAGGGGAAAAACAGGGATTTCTTTGAAAATAAGCCACATTTTAGGGGAAAAACAGGGATTTCTATGAAAATAAGTGATATTTTAGGGGAAAAACAGGGATTTCTGTGAAAATAAGCGATATTTTAGGGGAAAAACAGGGATTTCTGTGAAAATGAGAGATATTTTAGGGGAAAAACAGGGATTTCTAGGAAAATAAGAGATATTTTGGGGGAAAAACAGGGATTGCTATCAAAATAAGCGATATTTTAGGGGAAAAACAGGGATTTCTAGGAAAATAAGCGATATTTAAGGGGAAAAACAGGGATTTCTATGAAAATCAGCGATATTTAATGGGAAAAACAGGGATTTCTGTGAAAATAAGCCACATTTTAGGGGAAAAACAGGGATTTCTGTGAAAATAAGCGACATTTTAGGGGAAAAACAGGGATTTCTGTGAAAACAAGCGATATTTTAGGGGAAAAACAGGGATTTCTGTGAAAATAAGCGATATTTAATGGGAAGAACAGGGATTTCTGTGAAAATAAGCGATATTTTGGGGGAAAAACAGGGATTTCAGTGAAAATAAGCGATATTTTAGGGGAAAAACAGGGATTTCTGTGAAAATAAGCGACATTTTAGGGGAAAAACAGGGATTTCTGTGAAAATAAGCGATATTTTAGGGGAAAAACAGGGATTTCTATGAAAATAAGCGATATTTTAGGGGAAAAACAGGGATTTCTGTGAAAATAAGCGATATTTTATGGGAAAAACAGGGATTTCTGTGAAAATAAGTGATATTTCAGGGGAAAAATTGGGATTTCTGTGAAAATAAGCGACATTGTAGGGGAAAAACAGGGATTTCTGTGAAAATAAGCGATATTTAATGGGAAAAACAGGGATTTCTATGAAAATAAGCGATATTTTAGGGGAAAAACAGGGATTTCTGTGAAAATAAGCGATATTTTATGGGAAAAACAGGGATTTCTGTGAAAAGAAGCGATATTTTAGGGGAAAAACAGGGATTTCTATCAAAATGAGCGATATTTAAGGGGAAAAACAGGGATTTCTATGAAAATCAGCGATATTTCAGGGGAAAAACAGGGATTTCTAGGAAAATAAGCGATATTTTAGGGGAAAAACAGGGATTTCTGTGAAAATAAGCGATATTTTATGGGAAAAACAGGGATTTCTGTGAAAATAAGCGATATTTTAGGGGAAAAACAGGGATTTCTATGAAAATAAGCGATATTTTAGGGGAAAAACAGGGATTTCTAGGAAAATAAGCCACATTTTAGGGGAAAAACAGGGATTTCTGTGAAAATAAGCGATATTTTAGTGGAAAAACAGGGATTTCTGTGAAAATAAGCGATATTGAAGGGGAAAAACAGGGATTTCTGTGAAAATAAGCGATATTTAATGGGAAAAACAGGGATTTCTGTGAAAATAAGCGATATTTTAGGGGAAAAACAGGGATTTCAGTGAAAATAAGCGATATTTTAGGGGAAAAACAGGGATTTCTGTGAAAATAAGCGACATTTTAGGGGAAAAACAGGGATTTCTGTGAAAATAAGCGATATTTAAGGGAAAAAACAGGGATTTCTATGAAAATAAGCGATATTTTAGGGGAAAAACAGGGATTTCTGTGAAAATAAGCGATATTTTAGGGGAAAAACAGGGATTTCTGTGAAAATAAGTGATATTTCAGGGGAAAAATTGGGATTTCTGTGAAAATAAGCGACATTTTATGGGAAAAACAGGGATTTCTGTGAAAATAAGCGATATTTTAGGGGAAAAACAGGGATTTCTATGAAAATAAGCGATATTTTAGGGGAAAAACAGGGATTTCATGGAAAATAAGCGATATTTTATGGGAAAAACAGGGATTTCTGTGAAAATAAGCGATATTTAAGGGGAAAAACAGGGATTTCTATCAAAATGAGCGATATTTTAGGGGAAAAACAGGGATTTCAGTGAAAATAAGCGATATTTTAGGGGAAAAACAGGGATTTCTATGAAAATAAGCGATATTTTAGGGGAAAAACAGGGATTTCTTTGAAAATAAGCCACATTTTAGGGGAAAAACAGGGATTTCTATGAAAATAAGTGATATTTTAGGGGAAAAACAGGGATTTCTGTGAAAATAAGCGATATTTTAGGGGAAAAACAGGGATTTCTATCAAAATGAGCGATATTTAAGGGGAAAAACAGGGATTTCTATGAAAATCAGCGATATTTCAGGGGAAAAACAGGGATTTCTAGGAAAATAAGCGATATTTTAGGGGAAAAACAGGGATTTCTGTGAAAATAAGCGATATTTTATGGGAAAAACAGGGATTTCTGTGAAAATAAGCGATATTTTAGGGGAAAAACAGGGATTTCTATGAAAATAAGCGATATTTTAGGGGAAAAACAGGGATTTCTGTGAAAATAAGCGATATTTTAGGGGAAAAACAGGGATTTCTATGAAAATAAGCGATATTTTAGTGGAAAAACAGGGATTTCTGTGAAAATAAGCGATATTGAAGGGGAAAAACAGGGATTTCTGTGAAAATAAGCGATATTTAAGGGGAAAAACAGGGATTTCTGTGAAAATAAGCGATATTTAAGGGGAAAAACAGGGATTTCTATCAAAA
>NW_026294819.1:12500-15000 GCF_026119805.1 Tympanuchus pallidicinctus | reverse complement strand
CGATATTTCAGGGGAAAAACAGGGATTTCTGTGAAAATAAGCGATATTTTAGGGGAAGAACAGGGATTTCTGTGAAAATAAGAGATATTTTAGGGGAAAAACAGGGATTTCTAGGAAAATAAGCGATATTTTGGGGGAAAAACAGAGATTTCTGTGAAAATAAGCGATATTTAAGGGGAAAAACAGGGATTTCTATGAAAATCAGCGATATTTTAGGGGAAAAACAGGGATTTCTATGAAAATAAGCCACATTTTAGGGGAAAAACAGGGTTTTCTGTGAAAATAAGCGATATTTTAGGGGAAAAACAGGGATTTCTATGAAAATAAGCGATATTTTTGGTTAAAAACAGGGATTACTGTGAAAATAAGCGATATTTTAGGTTAAAAACAGGGATTTCTATGAAAATAAGCGATATTTTAGGGGAAAAACAGGGATTTCTATGAAAATAAGCGATATTTTAGGGGAAAAACAGGGATTTCTGTGAAAATAAGCGATATTTTAGGGGAAAAACAGGGATTTCTGTGAAAATAAGCGATATTTTAGGGGAAAAACAGGGATTTCTATGAAAATAAGCGATATTTTAGGGGAAAAACAGGGATTTCTGTGAAAATAAGTGATATTTTAGGGGAAAAACAGGGATTTCTGTGAAAATAAGCGATATTTTAGGGGAAAAACAGGGATTTCTGTGAAAATAAGCGATATTTTAGGGGAAAAACAGGGATTTCTATGAAAATAAGCGATATTTTAGGGGAAAAACAGGGATTTCTCTGAAAATAAGCGATATTTTAGGGGAAAAACAGGGATTTCTGTGAAAACAAGCGACATTTTAGGGGAAAAACAGGGATTTCTGTGAAAATAAGCGATATTTTAGGGGAAAAACAGGGATTTCTGTGAAAATAAGCGATATTTTAGGGGAAAAACAGGGATTTCTGTGAAAATAAGCGATATTTTAGGGGAAAAACAGGGATTTCTGTGAAAATAAGAGATATTTTAGGGGAAAAACAGGGATTTCTGTGAAAATAAGCGATATTTCAGGGGAAAAACAGGGATTTCTGTGAAAATAAGCGATATTTTAGGGGAAAAACAGGGATTTCTATGAAAATAAGTGATATTTTAGGGGAAAAACAGGGATTTCTGTGAAAATAAGCGATATTTTAGGGGAAAAACAGGGATTTCTGTGAAAATAAGCGATATTTTAGGGGAAAAACAGGGATTTCTGTGAAAATAAGCGATATTTTAGGGGAAAAACAGGGATTTCTGTGAAAATAAGCGATATTTTAGGGGAAAAACAGGGATTTCTGTGAAAATAAGCGATATTTTAGGGGAAAAACAGGGATTTCTGTGAAAATAAGCGATATTTTAGGGGAAAAACAGGGATTTCTGTGAAAATAAGCGATATTTTAGGGGAAAAACAGGGATTTCTATGAAAATAAGCGATATTTTAGGGGAAAAACAGGGATTTCTGTGAAAATAAGCGATATTTTAGGGGAAAAACAGGGATTTCTGTGAAAATAAGCGATATTTTAGGGGAAAAACAGGGATTTCTGTGAAAATAAGCGATATTTTAGGGGAAAAACAGGGATTTCTGTGAAAATAAGCGATATTTTAGGGGAAAAACAGGGATTTCTGTGAAAATAAGCGATATTTTAGGGGAAAAACAGGGATTTCTGTGAAAATAAGCGATATTTTAGGGGAAAAACAGGGATTTCTGTGAAAATAAGCGATATTTTAGGGGAAAAACAGGGATTTCTGTGAAAATAAGCGATATTTTAGGGGAAAAACAGGGATTTCTGTGAAAATAAGCGATATTTTAGGGGAAAAACAGGGATTTCTGTGAAAATAAGCGATATTTTAGGGGAAAAACAGGGATTTCTGTGAAAATAAGCGATATTTTAGGGGAAAAACAGGGATTTCTGTGAAAATAAGCGATATTTTAGGGGAAAAACGGGGATTTCTATGAAAATAAGCGATATTTTAGGGGAAAAACAGGGATTTCTGTGAAAATAAGCGACATTTTAGGGGAAAAACAGGGATTTCTGTGAAAACAAGCGATATTTTAGGGGAAAAACAGGGATTTCTGTGAAAATAAGCGATATTTTAGGGGAAAAACAGGGATTTCTGTGAAAATACGTGATATTTTAGGGGAAAAACAGGGATTTCTGTGAAAATAAGCGACATTTTAGGGGAAAAACAGGGATTTCTGTGAAAACAAGCGATATTTTAGGGGAAAAACAGGGATTTCTGTGAAAATAAGCGATATTTTAGGGGAAAAACAGGGATTTCTGTGAAAATAAGCGATATTTTAGGGGAAAAACAGGGATTTCTGTGAAAATAAGCGATATTTTAGGGGAAAAACAGGGATTTCTGTGAAAATAAGCGACATTTTAGGGGAAAAACAGGGATTTCTGTGAAAATAAGCCACATTTTAGGGGAAAAACAGGGATTTCTGTGAAAATAAGCGATATTTTAGGGGAAAAACAGGGATTTCTGTGAAAATAA
>NW_026294818.1:0-110507 GCF_026119805.1 Tympanuchus pallidicinctus | reverse complement strand
ATCCTCGACAAAACCTTCACCGTCACCCCCAGCAAAGTGGACCCTGCACGTTGCACGCCTGACTCCTGGTGAGCAATTGTGCACGGGGGGGGGGGAAGGGGGGGGGCTCCAGCACTGCAGCACGGTGCTATGGGTCCGCTCAGTGCCTCCCCCTCCCCCCCACAGCATCACAGTGACCGTCTGCTTCGCCTACAACCAGAGCGCCGGTGACCCCACGTACAAGGAGAGGATCAGTGAGTGCACGTGGGGGGGTTGGTGCAAGGCAGCGTGCGTGGGGGGGGGGGGGGGGAAGTGCATTGTGAGGGCACGAGCGCTCAGGTGGGTAGAGGGGTATCTTTGCACGTGTAAGGGGTGTGTGTGAAGGGGGGGGACACACGAGCGAGCTGCAGCCCCATTGCTGTGCCATCCCCCTCCCCCCCAGCCCTGGAATACACCCTGGAGGCAGACAAGGAGCGACACCCCCCCCAGGGTGAGGTTTTTGGGGACGCACTCGGCCACGTTCCGCGGCGCCTTCCGCATGCCTGACACACGCTGCGAGAGCAAGGAGCTGCTGCTGCTGGTGAGAGCACGAGGGTGTTTGCACCGCTGTGCACCAGGGGACGTTGTGCTGTGCATCGATGCACTGGGGGGGGGGGGGTTTGGCTGCAGTTTGTCCCTCCCTGCTGCAGGATAACATCCGTGACAAGCTGCACCCCATCGTGCTCTCCATGAACTACTCACTGGTGGAGCAGCCCCGCAGCTTCCAGCTCGGCCCCCACTCCCTCAACGCATTCCCTGTTCTCAACCAGGACCAGTCCCACCAGAACGAGACCAAGGTGCTATGGGGGGGTGCAGGGAGGGGGCCTGGGGGGTGGTGGGGATGTGACCGAGGTTTTCCCCATGCCAGGTGGAGTTCCAGAAGGAGTGCGGCTCCGACAACAAGTGCTACAGCAACCTGCAGCTGCAGAGTGCCTTCGTCACCGAGCAGAACCAGCCCCTGCCCAGGTGCTGTGTGCTCTGCTCCCCACCCTGCCCCCCCATCCCCTTATCTGTGCCCCCCATCCCGTGTCTGTGCCCCCCATCCCGTGTCTGTGCCCCCCATCCGTGTCTGTGCCCCCCATCCCCGTGTCTGTGCCCCCCCATCCCCGTGTCTGTGCCCCCCATCCCCGTGTCTGTGCCCCCCATCCCCGTGTCTGTGCCCCCCCATCCCGTGTCTGTGCCCCCCCCCATCCCCGTGTCTGTGCCCCCCCCATCCCGTGTCTGTGCCCCCCATCCCGTGTCTGTGCCCCCCCATCCCCGTATCTGTGCCCCCCATCCCGTATCTGTGCCCCCCATCCCGTGTCTGTGCCCCCCATCCCGTGTCTGTGCCCCCCATCCCGTGTCTGTGCCCCCCATCCCGTGTCTGTGCCCCCCATCCCCATATCTGTGCCCCCCATCCCATATCTGTGCCACTCTGTGCCCACGCTGCTCCACGAGTTGGGCTCAGTGATCCCTAAGGGTCCTTTCCAACCCGGGGTATTGATGATTCCATGACATGAGGGCTATGCTGTGCCATCCCACAGCCATATCCACGCTGTGCCATTCTGTACCCTGTGCTTTGCCATCCTGTGCTGCACTGTCCCATACACGTAGCCATGCTGTGCCCTATACATGTGCCCATGCTGTGCCATCCCATATCTGTGCTGTGCCACCCTGTGCTTGTGCTGAGCCAGGAGCTGATCCTTAGGAGTCTTTTCCAGCTTGGGGGATTCTAAGATTACAGAACACAGAATGGCCAGGGTTGGAGGGGACCTCAAGGATCTGAAGCTCCAACCCCCCTGCCACACGCAGGGCCACCAACCTCCCCATTTCACAGCAGCCCAGGCTGCCCAGGGCCCCATCCAACCTGGCCTTGAACACCTCCAGGGATGGACGGGGCATCACAGCCTCTCTGGGCACTTGTCCACGTGATTCAGATCATAAAAGAACAAGTTTATGCTATGCCATCCCATGCCCATAACTGTGCTGCCCTGTCTTATCTCCATCCCATGCCACATTCTGGCCCCATTCCCTGCCCTTCCCATTCCCATTCCCTGCTGCATCCCATCCCTGCCCTGTCTCACCCCAATCCTCATCCCTCCCCAATCCCATCCCATCCTGCCCATATCCCATCCCCTTTCCCTGCCCCATCCCACCCCATGCCCACCCTGTAACACCTCATGACTGCAGCATTCCGATCCTGACCCACTCTGGGTTCTCTCTCCCCTAAAGATGTCCCTGTAGCACTGGGTGTCCCCATGGGTGGGTGTCCCCATAAGCCCCCACCCCCTTGCTGAGCATCCCTTCCCCCCCCCAGGCTGAATGGCACTCAGGTGCTGCACTACAGCCGGGACACACGCAAGCTGCACCTGAGCATCAACATCACCAACACCCCAACCTCTGCCTCCAATGGGGAGGATGCCCACGAGGCTCTGCTCAACATCACGGTGCCCAGCAGCCTCCTGCCCTCCTCTGTCCGCCCCGTGAGTGCCATCTGCCCGCCCTGTTTGGGAAGGGATCCAGGAGGGGGGCACTCTGAGCCCCCTTTTTCATGCCCCCCCCCCTCCCACCCTCTGCAGAGCGGTGCGTGCACCTTTGCGGAGACGGTGCTGTGCGAGTTGGGCAACCCCTTCAAACGGAACCAGAGGGTGAGTGCTGCCCTGGAGCAGGGAGAGGCTGTAGGGGGGGGGTCCCTACCACCCCACACCCACGGAGGGGGGGTTGTTGCAGGCAGAGCTGATCATCACCTTCGAGGCCATCGGCATCACGCTGGACACGCGGGAGGTGGCGGTGTGGCTGGATCTGTCCACGTGAGTGGCTCCGTTTTGGGGCGTGGGGGGGAGAGGATGGGGCAAATGGTTCTGGGGGGGATGCTGGGGTCTCCTGTGCTTGGTGGGGGAGTGCTGGCGTTGCATCCGTCAGCACTGATGCTCTGGGAGAGGCTTGATGTGGTGGGGTTGTGGGCAGGGTGGGGACACGGGGATGTTTAAAGGGTGGCTCTGAGGGGAGCAAAGGGATGGGAAAAACAGCACTGGGGGGGACATTGGGGTCTCCTGTGCTTGGTGGGAACGTGTTGGTGTCACATCCATCAGTGCTGCAGCTCTGGGAGGGGCCAGAGGGAGGAGTGTGGGCAGGATGGGGCACCCTGGAGTGGCACCCTGGAGTGGGGGGCATTGCTGGGCGCCCTGGGGGTGCCAGAAGGGATGGAGGGGAGGGGGAGGGACGTTGGCTTTTCCTGTGCTCGAATGGAAATGCATCTGTGCATCCAGCACGCATACATCTGCGTTGGTGCCCTGTAAAGGGTGGGGGGCACAATGCACGCCGAGCTGGGGGGCAACAGGGATGGCATTGGCACTGACACGGTGCACTGTGTGCAGGCAGAGCACGCAGGACGACCTGCAGCCCGTGCTGGCCCAGCTGCTGGTGGATTACAGCCTGCAGTCCTCGCTGAGCGTGTGAGCGCAGCCCCCAGCCCCCCGCACAGCCCCATCTCACAGCACTGCCTCACGCTCCTCCCCTTCACACCCCCACCCCCCAAATTGTCCCCAGAGCCCCCGCACACCTGCAGTCCCACTTCAGCGGGGCGGTGATGGGCGAATCGGCCATGCGCAGTGAGCAGGATGTGGGCAGCCCACTGGCCTTCGACTTCCAGGTGAGGCTGGGGACATCGAGGGGGGAGCAGTGAGGGGCTGGGGGGGCTCCATCCCCCCAGTGCCACCCCCACGCTGTTCCCCACAGGTGATGACTAAGGGAGAGGCTTTGGGCACGCTGGGCACCATCGTGCTGGGCTTCGAGTGGCCCTATGAGATCCCCAATGGCAAATGGCTGCTGTACCCCACCGAGATCCGAATCAACGGCAACGGCACCTGCAGCCCCCCCCGGGGGGGTCGTCAACCCCCTCAACCTCACGGTGAGCGGCTACCAGGTGGGGGTACCCATGTTTTGTGTTGGGTTCGGCCTTGTTTTGCTCACCCTGTGCCGTGGGGCCGTGCCCACACTGATGGCTTTGGGGGTTTTGCCCCCCCCCTCACCATCACCCAGCTGCTGGAGGATGGGACCCCCACCCGGCACCGACGGGAGCTGGGGGGGGCTGAGCCTGGAGAGCCCCCCATTACCTTGGCCACAGGCAAGAAGGCCAAGTCAGAAGTGCTGCTGGTAAGTGAGGGGGGCTACAGGGGAGGGCTGTGGGCTGCAGAAAGTGGCTTTGGGGGCTGCAGAGGGTGGCTGGGGGCTGCAGAGGGTGGCTGGGGGCTGCAGAGGGTGGCTGGGGGCTGCAGAGGGTGGCTGAGGGCTGCAGGCATATGTGACAAGCTCAGGGTGCAGCTGGGTGCACACACTGCTGGCTGCAGCCACTGGGAGGCAGCTGTCTGCTGCCAGAGTGCTGTGAGCAGCTTGGACATCGTGCAGGAGGCAGCCTGCAGAGCAAGCAGCTGTTTGCATGCACTGACCGTGCAGCAGTGTGTGCATGCAGCAAGTTGGGGCTGGCACGTGCAGCTCTGTGTGCATGCAGTGACCCCAAACTGCACGTCTGTGTGCAGTGCCCTCAGGCTGTGTGTGTGCAGTGACTCCACGTTGCACATCTGTGTGCAGTGATCCCCAACTGCCTGTGTGCAATGACCTGAAGCGTGCAGTGACCCCGAGCTGCACATCTGTGTGTGCAGTGACCCCAAAACTGTGCAGTGACCCCCAACCCACACGCAGCGCACCCCCCGCTGCATTCACATGCACTTCCCTCACCTCCCACCCCCCCCCCCATCCCAACGTGGGGCAATGTGGGGTGGTGTCCCCCCACCTTCCCCCTCCCTCCACCAACCTTGAGGTCCCCTCCTGCCCCCTCCTAGAGCTGCTCCCAAGGCACAGCACGCTGCCTTTGGTTCGAGTGCCCGGTCCCTGCAGCGCAGCACCCCGCAACCTTCCGCGTCCGCGCTCGAGTGTGGAACAGCACCTTCATCGAGGTCAGTGCTGCAAGGGAGGGGGGGGGGGGGCCGAAGGGGATTATTTGGGAGGGATGGGGGGAGTTCAGCCCCGTCCCCACGGTGCTGCTGTCCCCAGGAATACCGCAGCTTCGACCGGGTGAAGGTGGACGGCACCGCCACGCTGTTCCTCCGCACCCATGTCCCCACCATCAACATGAGGAACCACACGGTGCGGGTAAGCAATGGGATGGGGGGGGGGGTCTGATGTGGGGTGAGGGTGAGGGGCAGCTCCCCATGTGCCCCCCCCCCATCCCAATTGCCGTCACCAGTTCTCAGTGGATGTGGATTCGGAGCTGACGGAGGAGCAGCCGCCGCAGGTGGCGCTGTGGTTGGTGTTGGTGGCGGCGGCGGCGGGGCTGCTGCTGCTGGGGCTGATCATTGTGCTGCTGTGGAAGGTGAGAAGGGGGGAGGCGACGGTGCGCCGTCCCATAGCCATATCCACCCCGTGCTGTGCCGCCCCGTATCCGTGCTGCGCTGTGCCAGACGTGTGCCCGTGCTGCGTCATCCCACGCCGATGCTGTGCCACCTTGTGTCCATGCTGTGCCATTCCCTGCCTATGCTGTGCCATGCCATGTCTAAACCTGTGCTGTGCCATCCCATGCCATCCTATACATGTGCCCGTGCTGTGCTGTGGCATCCTGTATCAGCTGTGCCATGCCATCCCATATCTGTGCCATGCCATCCTGTATCTGTGCCATGCCATCCCATATCTGTGCCATCCCGTATCTGTGCTGTGCCACTATAGCCTGTGCTGTGCCAGGAGCTGATCTTTACGAGTCTTTTCCAGCTTGGGGGATTCTAAGGTTACACAATGCCAAGCTTATGCTTTGCCATCCCATACCCATACCTGTGCTGTCCCCATCCGGTGGCACATCCCACCCCAATCCCTGTCCCTTCTCCATCCTGCCCCATTCCCTGCTGCATCCACATCCCATCCCCTGCCCTGTCCAGCCCCGCTTCCCTGTCCCATCCCACCCCGTTCCCCATCCTATCCCATCCCACCCCGTTCCCCATCCCATCCTCTTTCCCTGCCCCATCCCACCCCATCCCTGCCCCATTCCACGCCCACCCTCTGCTGTTCTACCCCCTGCCCTTCCTGCAGAAGGAAGGGGTGCAGAGCTGACAGCCACACCAAGGGATGCTCGGGGATGGTGAGCGGTGGCAGCACCTCCAGCATCCCCCCAACGTCCTCAGCCCGGTGTGGCACCTCCGGGGACAAGGGTGGGGTTGGGGGTCCTCGAAGGGCGCGGGGTCCCCGAGGTGCCCTGAACCGCGTCCCCACCCCCCCACCCCCCCCGCAGTGCGGTTTCTTCCGACGGGCCAGCACGCGTGCAATGTACGAGGCCAAGGGGCAGAAGGCGGAGATGCGAATCCAGCCGTCGGAAACCGAGCGGCTGACGGACGACTACTAACGGGGGTGGGGGGGGGGAAACGCAGCCCCACTGCACCCCCCGGCGCCCGCGCCGCCCGCCCGGTAATGCCCCGCACCCGCACGGGTGGCACCTGACGGCCTCTTCCTCTTCTTCCTCTTCTTCTTCTTCAGCCTCTCCACTCCTTGCCCTGAGGGCACGGGGGGGAGGGGGAAAGAGGGGGGGGTGGTCCCGGCTCTGCTGTCTCTCTGCCCCCCCGGCTCTGCTATTCACCACTCCGGAGCCTCTTTCCGCCCCCCCCCCCCACACACACACGCGCCGCCGCTTGATTTATATTTCTTTTTCTTCCCCCCAACCCCGCAGTGTGACTTCTTCCAGCGGACTCGCTATTACCGGGTGATGCCCAAATACCACGCGGTGCGGATCCGACAGGAGCAGCGCTACCCGCCCGCCGGCCCCCGGCGCAAGAAACACTGGGTGACGAGCTGGCAGCAGCCAGACAAATACTACTGACCCCCGCGTCCCCCCGCTCCAAGCCCCCCGCCCCGGGACAGGGCAGCGGTGGGGGTGCGGTGTGATTTTGCACAAGCACAGCATCGCTCCTTCCCTGCGGCTTGCGTGCTCCTTGCACACCTCTGTGCCTCTTCCACGCTTGGGGGCGGGGGGGGAGCCTCGTGTTGCCCCCCCCCCCCCCCTCCTCCTCCCTCAGCCCCCATTGGTTCCTCCTGAGTGCCTTCCTCGTGGTCCTGTGCTGACGCTCTCCCCCCTCCTGTGGTGGCTCCCCGCGGTGGGACGCGCTGTTGCACGTGGGGACGCGTCCTTGCACATGGGGACACACTCACTGCTCCCCCCCCCCCCCCCCGTACACCCTTCCCCCCCCACACACACTTTGCCTGTGCGCTGGGTTTGGGGTTCCCCCCAGCTTTGTGCTATGGGGGGGGGGGCTCGTGCCTTCCTCCCCTGCTTTCTCCTCCTCATCCTGCACCTTCAGCCCTTGCTGGGGGTGGGTGCAGGATGGGAGCTTGTCGTGCATCCCCTCCCCCCACAGCAGCTGCAGCCCCTATGAGGGGCTCTGGGGGCTGCCCCCCAAATCCACACAGCTCTGGGGGTTAAATTATTCCATGTCTCTCTGTGCGTTTTTGTGTCAAGCTCCAGAGTGGGATCGGTACTGGGGTTTGGGGGGGGGGGTCTGTGCCCCCCACCTCGGCCCATGCTCACCCCCTCTGCTGGGGGTTAATAAAGCCTCGCTCTGGGATTTGTAACCTCTCATCTGCCCCTTGTCTGCTCCGGGGTGGGGGTAAAAAGGGGGGGGGGAGGGTAAAAAGAGGGGGTGGGGGAGTAAAAAGAGGGGGTGGGGGGGAATGGATGCCCCAAAAGGGGAAAGGGTGTGTCAGAAGGGGGGGGAAGAAATACCCTGAAAGGGGAAAATGCTGCAGGCGAGCCGTGACAACAGTGGAGCTGTTCTGTCCCCATGCATGGGGCAGAACCACCACCACCCCCCGTGGGTTTAGGATTGAGGGGAGTCATGCGGTGTGTGCGGGACCGGGCGGCTTAAACCGTGGGAAAAGGGCAGTGGGAGCGCGATGGGCACGAAGGGGTTAATAAGAATGGGCGTGGTCCGACCATCAAGGGGCGGGGCCAGCTAAGGGGCGTGTCCCACGTCAGCCACGGCTGCAGGGCGGCCGCTGATTGGCGGAAGGGCGGTGATTGGCGGAGAGGGGGGGCGGGTTGTTTGCGTGCGGCGGGGGGGGCGTGGCCTAAGGGCGCGGGGTCAGAGGGGGGGGGCGCGGGCGCGGGGCCGGGGGGCGCGGGGCGGCCATGCGGCTGCTGCGATGCCTGCGGAAGCGGGCGGCCCTGGCCGGGGTGCCCACCTACATCGAGCACTTCAGCAAGTTCTCGCCTTCGCCGCTCTCCATGAAGCAGTTCTTGGACTTCGGTGAGTACCGCTCCTCCCCCTCCTCCCCCTCCCCTCCCCCAACCCCGGTGACGGCCCCTCGAATAGTGCCTCCCCTACCGGGGTGCAGCAGGGAGAGAGGGCAGCCCCTCCCCCCCCCCCCTCCCCCCCCCCCCCCCTCCCCCTCCCTCGGCCTGTTGAATTCGCCGTGTCCGTGTGTCCGTGTGTCCGTACCCCTCTGTCCGTAAACAGCCGGTCGGGGGTGGGGCTGCCCGGTGATTTCCACGCCCCCCCCGCCATGGGCACGCCCCCCCCCCCCCCCCCCCCCCCGGCGGCCGCCATCCCTACGCCGGCAAACACCTGAGGTAGGGGGGTGGTCCCCAGGTTGAGACCCCTTCCTCCCCCCCAGCATTTAAGCTCAGGGCCGTATTTACCTGCCCTGCTGAGGTTGGCAGCCGGGTTCCTCCCCGCGTTCTGCCCACGTCCCCCTGCCCGCGTCCCCCCGAACTGCAGCGCTGTCCCCTGGTCCCCATTCCCTGGGGTCTGTCCCTGTGACACCTCCCCCCCCCCCCCCACCTCCCCGTGGGGTGAACCCCATCTGATGGCACCCAATGCCCTCATCCCCTATGATCAAGGCACACTGGTTGTACTGGGCTGTACTGGTTCTCTCCTGCTGAGCTGCCCCCCATGCCTTCAGTGCTCCCAATACTGGAGGAAGATCTATGAGGAGCTGGGGGGGGGGGCGGGGGCTCATCCAGCTGCAGGGCTGCTGCTGACCCCCCTCCCGCCTCCCCCCCAGGCTCCAGCAATGCCTGTGAGAAGACATCCTTCGCCTTCCTGCGGCAGGAGCTGCCCGTGCGCCTCTCCAACATCATGAAGGAGATCAACCTGCTGCCCGACCGCGTGCTGCGCACCCCCTCCGTGCAGCTGGTGCAGAGCTGGTGAGCAGAGAAGCGTGGGGACATCGCCCCCATCGTCAGCTGCTGGGTGGCACCGGGACGGGTCCCACCGTTGGCACCTGCTGTGTGTCCCTATGGGTCCCACTGCCATCCCCCACAGGGGTCTGGTCCTACTGCCACCACCTGCTGGGTGTCCCTGTGGGTCCCACCACTGTCGTTGGCCCTATTCACCTATGGGTGCCACTGTTGTCGCCAGGAGGGGGCCCACCATTGCCACCTGCTGGATGCCCCTATGGGTCCCCCTACAGTCACCCAGTGGGGTCCTGCTGTCACTACCAGATGCCCCTGTGGGTCCTATTGCTGTCACCCGTACGGATCCGGTCCCACTGCCACCACATGTCCCTATAGGTCCTATCACTGTCATCTGGAGGGGTCCCACTATTGTCACCTATCTGCTAATGGATCCCACTGCTGTCACCCATAGGGGTCTGATCCTACTGCTACCATCTGCCAAGTGCCCCCTTGGGTTTCACTGTTGTCACCCAGAGGGATCCCACCAATGTCACCTGCTGTATGCTCCTGTGGGTCCCACTGCTGTCACCCATAGGGGTCCCATCATCAGCCAGGTGGCCCCATGTCACTACAGTCACCCAGGGGGATCTCACTGCCACCATATGCCCCCATGGGTCTCACTGCTGTCACCCACAGGTGTCTGATCCCACTGCCACCACCTGCTATATGGCCCCATGGGTCCTACTGCCGTCACCAGGGGGGGTCCCACCATTGTCACCTGCCACATGCCCCTGTGGGTCCCACCAAAGTCACCCAGGGGGGTCCCACTCCCACCACATGCCAGCTGTCCCCATACATCCCACTGCTGTCACTCAGAGAGTCTTACTGCCACCGCTTGCCATATATCCCTATAGTTCATATTGCTGTCACCAGGACGGGTCCACCGTTGTCCCCTGCCCTGTGCCCCTATGGATCCCACTGCTGTCACCCAGGGGGGTCAATCCCACTGCCACCACCTGCTGGGTGCCCCCATAGGTCCCTCTGCCCTCACTTGCCTGCTGTCCCTGTGGGTCCCACCTCCATGGCCTACACTGATCCCACTGTGACTTCTGTCATTGCTGCCACCTCTGGTGCCCCCCGCCACCGCTGCCAGCTGTCCTCCCCAGCAGGTCCATGGGCTGCTGGTGGGGGTTGGTGGCACAGGACACAGACATCCCGCATAGCAGCACCCATCTCTTAGCCTGGGGTGACAGTGGCTGCACGGGGACACTCACAGGGGTCCTCAACCGACGGTGCTGCCCCGTCCTCCTGTCCCTGCTGTCCCCTCTCTCCCCTTGGCCGGGGGGGGGCTGTGTGGGTGTGCTGGGGGCAGGTTCTGGGTGTCCCTTTAAGGGCGGTGCTGGCAGCCTGGCCCCGCTCCCAGCTCCCAGCCACCACGTGATGAGTTGTTTGTGTCCTCAGCTCTGTGCCAGCACTGCCAGTGGCACTGGGGGGGGGGGAAGGGGGGGGCAGTTGGGGGGTAGCAGGGCCTGGCAGTGCCCCTCTGTTCAAGCACACGTATGGGGGGTGGGCAAATCGCTGTGACCTCCTGGGGGGGGCTCTGTCTCTGCTGTCCCCATGGTTGCCATGCTGTGGGGTGGGGGCACGAGCACGAATCCCCCTCCCCGTGAGCACAGGGTGGTTTAGTAAGGTGGGGTGCTGAGCCCCTGTCCCTTTGTCCGTGTCCCCTCCGTTTGGGGTGGCCGTGGGGTGACCATCTCCTCCCCCAGGTACGTGCAGAGCCTGCTGGACATCATGGAGTTCCTCGACAAGGATCCTGAAGACCAGACCACGCTGGGGCAGTGAGTGTGGGGTGACCCCCCCACCCCCCCCATAGCGTCACCTCTGGCACCACAGCCCCATTTTGTATTCTCCTATGGGGAGAATCCCACCTATGGGAACCCCCATCCCCCCCCCCCCCCCAACCCCAGCTGCCCCACACTCCGTATCCCCCCTCAGCCCCCCCCACCCCCTCAAACCCCCCACTCCCAGGTTCACCAATGCTTTGGTCACCATCCGTAACCGCCACAACGACGTGGTGCCCACCATGGCACAGGGAGTCATCGAGTATAAGGACGCCTATGGGGACGACCCGGTGTCCAACCAGAACATCCAATACTTCCTCGACCGCTTCTACCTGAGCCGCATCTCCATCCGAATGCTCATCAACCAGCACAGTGAGTGCCCCCACCTGCACCCCCCCCTCTGTGTCCCCCCCTCCCAATTCTGTTGTCACCTGGTTGTGCCCCACCAGCGCTGGCCGTCCCCAGAGCATCCCAGTGCTTCTGAGCATCCCATTCCCACCCCCGCTGTCCCTGTCGGTTCTGGAGGCCCATTCCTGCTCTGGGTATCCTCGCCAACCCTGAGCATCTCTTGTCACCCCCTGCGTCCCCATCCACCACCATCCCTTAGGACCTGAGTGTCCCCACCAGCCCTGGACACCCCCTGCTATCCTGACATCAGCATCCCCCAACCCTAAAGGTCGCTGAGGTCATCGATCCCAAGCATCCTGCTGCACCCTCAGGTGTCCCCCCAACCCTCAGGCGTCTCCTCTCACCCCTATTTGTGACCCCCCCCAACCCTCAGGTGTCTCCTCTCACCCCTATTTGTGACCCCCCCCAACCCTCAGGCGTCTCCTCTCACCCCTATTTGTGACCCCCCCAACCCCCAGGTGTCTCCTCTCACCCCTATTTGTGACCCCCCCCAACCCTCAGGTGTCTCCTCTCACCCCTATTTGTGACCCCCCTTCCCCCCCCCCCCTCAACCCCCAGATGTCCCCTTCCCAACCTCCAGGTGCTCCTCCCCCACCCCCTCAGCTGTCCCCACCCCCATAGGTGTCCCCCCCCATCCCCACGTGTCCCCTGCCCATCCCCCAGCACCATGCCCTGCCCCATATCCATCCCCTGCCCCTCTATATCCCTGTCCCCCACATTCCCACCCGCCTTAAATCCACCCTTGGGCATAGATGGGTGCAGCGGAGGGTTGAAGGGGGCAGATCTGGGGGTCCTACAGGGATGATATATGGGGTCCTAACCCCCCCTCCCCTCCTTTCTGTGCCCCCCCAGCACTGCTCTTTGATGGCAGCACCAACCCAGCACACCCCAAACACATTGGGAGCATCGACCCCCACTGCAGCGTGGCCAGCGTGGTGAGAGGTGTGTGGGACTTTGGGGTGTGAAAGTATGGGGTGTGAAAGTATGGGGTGGGGGGGTCAAAGAGGAAGGGGGGGGGGGGGAGAGGCCTTTCCAGCAGCTGAGGGTCTCTCTGATCTCCCTGCTGTGGGATCTTTCCATCCGGGAGCCATCTGTGTCATGAGTTGGGTCAGCAGGTCTGCATTGGGGTCCAAAAATGGGGTCCAAAAATGTCCATTGGGGGTCCAAAAATGAACTATTTACAGGGGGGGGGGGATACAAAAATAAAGGAGCCCCCAAACCTGATGGGAACCCCCCTCTGCATTGCCTTCTGCAGACGCCTACAACATGGCCAAGCTGCTGTGTGACAAATACTACATGGCCTCTCCTGACCTGGAGATCGAGGAGGTGAACGGTGAGGGCTTGGGGGGGGGGGGGGGTAGGGGGCGACCCTATAGGGAATTGGGGAGGGGGCAGAGGGGGGATTTTGGGGTGTTGGGGTTGGGGAAGGTGGTGAGGCTGATGTGTGCCCTGCAGCCAGCAATGCCCAGCAGCCCATCAGCATCGTCTACGTCCCCTCACACCTCTACCATATGCTGTTCGAGCTCTTCAAGGTGAGGCTGCAAATTGGGGAGGGGGGGGTTGAGGGGGTGGGTGGGGGGCTGGGGGGTGTTTGGGGTGTCCAGTAGGTGTCTGGGGGGTGTTTGGGGTGGGGAGAGGGGGCTGCGGAGGTGTGCAGGGGGTGTATGGGGGCGGGGGGGGGGGGTTGTCCAATAGGTGTCCGATGGGTGTCTGGGGGGGTCTGGTGGGATTGAGGGGGGGGGGTGGGGGTCCACAGGGGGCATCCAGGGGGTGTCTGGGGGGCGTCTATCTGATGTCTGTCTGCTGGGATGTTTAGTGGGGTGTTTGAGGGGTGTCCTGTGGGTTGTTTGGGGGGGGGGTCTGGGGGGTGTCAGAGGGGTGTCCAGCAGGAGGTCCAGTGGGTGTCTGGGGGGGGGGGGAGGGAGGGTCTCATGAAGGGGGGTCCAGTGGGGTATTTGGGGGTGGGGGGTGTCCAAGGGGTTTCTGGTGGGTGTATGGCGGGATGCCCAGTGGGTGTCCAGTGTGATCTGCAGGGGGTCCCTAAAGCCCCCTGCCCATAGAACGCCATGAGAGCCACCGTGGAGAGCCACGAGAACAGCCCCCGTCTGCCACCCATCCACGTGTTGGTGGCCCTGGGACAGGAGGACGTCTCCATCAAGGTGTGTTCAGGGTCACCCCCCCCCCCCCCGCCCCGGTCCCCTCCCCATCCCTGCTTGTCACACAGGGGGCTCGTTGTCACCGTCTGTCACCTCTTGCAGATGAGTGACCGGGGTCTGGGTGTCCCCCTGCGTAAGATCGAGCGTCTCTTCAGCTACATGTACTCCACGGCGCCCACCCCACAGCTGGGGGAAGGGGGGGCCCCCATGGTCGGTGCCCCCCTGGTAGGTGGGGAGGGACCTCAGGGTGGGGAAGTGGCACTGGGGGGATTTGGGGATGGCTTGGTGACATCTGGGGGCACTTGGAGTAGCGTGGGGACATTTGGGGGTGTGGAGGTGGCACTGGGGGTGGCACTGATGACTTGGAGTCACTTAGAGAGGCGTGGGGGCATTTAGGGACACTTGGGAGGTGGCCCCGGTGACACTGAGGGTCACTTGGAGTAGCATGGGGACATCTGGGGACATGGGAGGTGGCAATGAGGACATTTGGAGTCACTTAGAGTGGCATGGGGACATTTGGTAGGTGGCAGTGGGGACGCTTGGAGTCATGAGAACATTTGGGGACATGGGAGGTGGCACTGGGAACGTTTGGGGGTACTTGGAGTGGCAGGGGGACACTTGAGAGGTGGCACTGATGACCTTTGGAGTCACTTAGAGAGGCGTGGGGACACTTGGGGACACTTGAGAGGTGGCCCTGGTGACACTGAGGGTCACTTGGAGTAGCATGGGGACATCTGGGGACATGGGAGGTGGCACTGATGACTTTTGGAGTCACTTAGAGTGGCATGGGGACAGGTAGGGACACTTGGGAGGTGGCCCTGGTGGCACTGAGGGTCACTTGGAGTAGCATGGGGACATTTGGTAATGCCTGGAGTGACATGGGGACACTTGGTAGGTGGCTTGGAGTCAATGGGAGTAGCATGAGAACATTTGGGGACATGGGAGGTGGCACTGGGAACGTTTGGGGACACTTGGAGTGGCATGGGAACATTTGGTAACAGTGGAATGACATGGGGACACTTGAGAGGTGGCACTGATGACCTTTGGAGTCACTTAGAGTGGCATGGGGACATTTGGGGACACTTGGGAGGTGGCCCCGGTGACACTGAGGGTCACTTGGAGTAGCATGGGGACATTTGGGGACACTTGGGAGGTGGCAATGAGGACATTTGGGGTCTCTTGGAGTATCGTGGGGACTTTTGGGTGCTTGGGAGAAGGCACTGGGGACATTTGGGGGCACTGGGGAGGTGGCATGGGGACATTTAGGGGTGCCTGGAGCTGTGTGGGCATGGTTCATTTTGGGGCGCTTTGCTGTGACGTGGTCGGGTTTGGGGTTGGCATGGAGAGGTTTGGGGTCACATGGGGGTATTTTGGGGTGATGGGGGGCATTTGGGGATCAGCATGGTGAGGTTTTGGGGGGACAGAAAGGTCCTGGGGGGGTCACCACTGGTATTTAGGTATAGGGGTATTTTGGGGCCACCGTGGTGAGGTGTGGGGGTGGCAATCGGATACTTTGGGGTTACGTGGGAGTGTTTTGGGGTCAGCATGGTGAGGTTTTGGGGTTGCATGGGGATATTTGGGGTTGGCATGGTGAGGCTTAGGGGTTAAGTGGGGTCATTTTGGGGGTGGCACGGTGAGGTTTGGGGGGAGGGGGTGGCACTTGGATGTCTTGGGGTCACAGGGGGGGATTTTGGGGTTGGCGTGGTGAGGTTTGGGGGTGACATGGGAGTATTTTGGGGTTGGGATGGTGAGGTTTTGGAATTACAGGTGGGTATTTTGGGGTTGCAGGGGGGTATTTGGGGTCACCACGGTGAGGTTTTGCAGCAGACTGGGTTCTCTGGGCACGCGTGGAGCGGCGTGGGGACGCGTGGGGTCAGATGGGTGAGCGTGGGGCTGGCATGGGAGTATTCTGGGATGCCACGTGGACCTTTGGGGCTGGTGTGGGGCCGTCTTATAGAGTGCATGGGGCGGCAGATGGAGGTTGGGGACTTGGCAGCGACCTCAGGGGATGCGGCACTGGGGTGGCACACAGACAGCAGCGTTCATGCGGTGCCACCCGCGGTGCTGGGGGGGTGGGGAGGGGGGTGTTTTGGGTGCTGACCCCCATTGCCTGCACCCCACAGGCCGGCTTTGGGTACGGGCTGCCCATCTCCCGCCTGTACGCCAAGTACTTCCAGGGGGACCTGCAGCTTTTCTCTATGGAGGGTTTCGGCACCGACGCCGTCATCTACCTGAAGGTGGGGGCGACCTCCCCGCACCCCTTCCCCTCTGTGGGATCCCTTTGGGGCCTTGCCCAATTCTCCCCCCCCTGTGCCTTAGGCTCTCTCCACGGATTCGGTGGAGCGGCTGCCGGTGTACAACAAGTCGGCGTGGCGGCACTACCAGGCCAGCCAGGAGGCAGGGGATTGGTGCGTGCCCAGCACCGAACCCAAGAACACCTCCACCTACCGTGTGCCATAGGGTGGGGGGCACCGCCTGGACCCCCACTGCGCCGGCACTCAGGTCCAGGAGCTGGGGGGTGGCAGTGGGGCATTAGGAGAAGGAGGGGGAAGCCCTTGTTGTCTCCAGCCCATCAGCCTCAATGCCTGCCCCACGGTGGGCAGCGAGGGCCTCTCCCCCCCCCCCCCCCAGACCAGTTTGAGCAGCAGCACTTTGTAACCCCCCCCCTCTCCCCCGGCAGCACTGGCTGTGGGACGGGACCCCCCCACCCCAAAACTCCTTGCGTTGCACTACTGAGTTGTCCTCACCCCTGTGTGCCCCCTCCCTCCCCCCCCCCCCCCCCCCATGCCCCCTTAGGGGTTGCCCCCTCCCCCCCCTCATACCCTCTAAGGGGTTGACCTCCCCCCCCCCCCAAGCATGCCCTGACCTTCTAGGGATTCTGCCCCCCCTCCCTCCCCCAATGCTGACAGTAAATTGGGTGTTGACTGAGTGCCTGGTGTGGTTTTTTGGTCTCTCACCCCCCCCTCTTTGTGTCTTCCCCACGGCAAAGCCCTTTCTTCCTGCTCTCTGTGCCTCAGTTTCCCCACCCTGGGATCCCCATGGGGTTGGGGGTGTCATAGGGTGGCACCTGGGGGTGGTGGTGACAGGGGGAGGGACAGCCAGGTTTGGGGACAGGAGCTGCTCTCTTCCAACTCCCCCAACTCCAGCACAGAACCCCCCCTTCCCCCCTCTTCACCCCACCAGTCAGGCTCACTCTGGTCGCTTTGCACTGGCCCTTCAGACCCTTTTATTTCCTGGGGGTGTCCCATGCCGCCAGCGGGCCGGGGGCTGAATGAGGGGTGTGGGGGGGTGATGGGGGTCAGCATTTGCTTACCACACCTCAACTGGGGATGTGTGTCTGGGGGGGGAGGAGGGGGGTCAGGCCATGCACTGTCCTCGGTTGGTGCCGCAGCGCTGAGGGGTGGACGAGGGATGGCAGTGACCCCCCCCAGACCCCTTGGGGTGGGGAGGATTAGCTGGGATTGAGGGGGGGAAATGAGATGGAGAGAGGGGTGGGGGGGGGGGGGGGTGTCCAACGTGCTCTTTGCATCCGGAAGAGGGGCCCACGGGGGGAGGGGGGGTCCGCTGCGTGCCTGTGGGGTGCAGGGGTGCAGGCGGGGGGGGACACCCGTGTCGCTCTGTGCCCATCTCAGCCTGGCACCGCGGTCCCTCGGCCACGGTGTGCGCCATGCCGGGACCGGATGTCCCCTGGGGTGATGGCTGTGGGCAAGGGATGGGGTCTGGGGGCTCTCTCCTGCCCCCCCCTCCCCCCCCCCCCCCTAGCTCCGCCGCTGCTCCTGGTCCCTTTTCTTCTGCTTCTCCCGCTGCTTTTCCGCCTTCTCCTGGGCTTTGCGCTCCTTCTCCGCTGCCAGGCTCAGCTCCTTCAGCTTGCGCTTGAGCACGGCGCGATCCTGAGAGCTGCCCACGCCCAGAGCCTGCCAGCACACCGCTGCCAGAAGGGGCACGCGGCCCCCCCCAGCCCAGCTTCGGGGTCTGCCCCCCCCCCCTCCACCCTATTCACCAGCCCTGTGAGGGCTCTAGAAGCCAGTCTGTTAGGCTGCCTGAAGCCTGTCCTGCCTTCTGCCCCGCAGAGCAGCTCGTTGGGGTACGTGGGACCGGCTGTCCTTTGAGCTCCATGATGTGCCTACAGCCAACCCACAGCTGTCCTGTGGAGCAGGCTGTTGGGGTACCTAGAACCTGTTGTCCTTTGAGGAGCCCGTTGGTGAACCTGGAACCTCCCAGTCTCTGTCTCATGGAGCTGCCTGTTGGGTCATCTAGAACCTGGTGTCCTCTGCATCCATTGGGTTACCTAGAACCCACCTAGATCTCCTACCCCATAGAGCTGCCTGTTGTGGTACTTAGACCCCAACTAAACCTGCCCTGTTGAAGAAGTCCATTAAGGGATCTAGAACCCACTCAGACATCCCATCCCATAGACAGAGTCGCTTGTTGGGGTACCTAGAGCCTTTTATCTTCTGATGAGTCAATTGGGGTACCTAGAACCCTCACAGACCTCCTACCCCGTGGAGCACCTTGTTGGCACGCCTAGAAGATCTTGCCTCATGCATCCCTGAAACCCCCCACAGGTGTAGGAACCCTCAAGTTCCCTACCTTGAGCTTGGCCCCATCGAGGTGCAGGAGCCGGGGGCCATCGATGCCATGAGCCGAGAACTCCTCCACGTACTGCTCCAGGCTGAGGCTCTCCAGCCACTGCCCGACCTGGTGGCACGTCCAGCCCATGGCCGCGCCGGGGGGCTCATCCAGGAACTGGGTGTGTGATCCAGGTGTTAACAGGGGACGTGTGGCACCCAATGGCATCAAACTCATTCCCCCACCTCTGGGACTCACCTCGTCTGAGGACTGTGACAGCGTGTGGTAGGGGTAGGAGCACTTGGTGGCAGCAGGGCCGGGCAGACGAGGGCTGGAGCTGGGCGGTGGGGAGTCCTCACTCAGCGTTGAGTCCTATGGGGCAGCGAGAGGAGCAAGGGCTGGACCCCAGAGCAGCATGCAGCCCCCCAGCCCCCTTCCTGCAGCCATCCTCCCTGCTGGGCTCCGACATCCCAGTTCTCTTTACCCTACTGAGCTCCGATTCCCTCCCCTACCCAATCCTATGCTGCTTCCATCCTCCCCCCAAAGGTGTCCTGACTCTATAGGGCTTTGATCCCTTCCCCTAGAGTTAGCTTGATCCTACAGGTCTTTGATTCCCCCCCTTTGCTATAGGTATCTCGACCCTATGGAGCTTTGATCCTCACCTTCCCCGTAACTTCCTTCACTCTACAGGGCTTTGAACTTCTCCCCAATGGCCATTTTGACCATATGGGTCTTTGTCCCTATAGTGACTCAAATCCTAGGGACTTCGACCTCTTCCCCTATAACTGCTTGAGCCATAGGGGCACTGAGTCCTGGATCCTGGCCCTGTAAGGCTCCTGTACTCCCGTCCCTACAACCACCCACCCCAATGGAGATTGGAGACCACTGGCACTGACCTGGGAGGCAGATTTGGCAGGGCTGAGCCCATCGTGCCGGGGGGAACTGGTGGGTGATGCAGAGCCAGGTGAGGCTGAGCCCCGGGCACCATCTGAGAACCAGGAGAAGGGCAGGAAGGGTGACCCCGAGGGGCGGCCGGGACCTTCTGACACCTCCCTGGGAACAGAGCTGTGTTAGGGTCCCAGAGCTGCCCCCTGTGATGCACAGGGCCTGGCAGCCCCCAATGTGGGGTAGGGGTCTCAACCTGCTGCCCATGGACAGGCGGTTGCTGCCCTTCTCCTTGCGGCTCTTGCTGGAGGATGCCCGGCGAAGGGTGACCCTGTGTGGGAGGGGCTGCTTTGGTGGACAGCTGGGTTCCCAGGGGCTGTGCTCCCCACAGCCTCCATCCATCTGTCCATCCACCCACCCATCCACCCACCCACCCATCCATCCATCCATCCATCCATCCATCCATCCATCCATCCATCATCCATCCATCCATCCATCCACCCATCCATCCATCCACCCATCCATCCATCCATCCATCCTTCCATCCATCCATCCATCCATCCACCCATCCACCCATCCATCCATCCATCCATCCATCCTTCCATCCCTCCATCCATCCATCCATCCATCCATCCATCCATCCATCCATCCATCCATCCATCCCTCCATCCTTCCATCCATCCATCCATCCATCCATCATCCATCCATCCATCCATCCATCCATCCATCCCTCCATCCATCCATCCATCCATCCATCCATCCATCCATCCCTCCATCCATCCATCCATCCATCCATCCATCCATCCATCCATCCATCCCTCATCCCTCCATCCATCCATCCATCCCTCCATCCATCCATCCCTCCCTCCATCCATCCATCCATCCATCCCTCATCCCTCCATCCATCCATCCATCCATCCATCCATCCATCCATCCATCCATCCATCCATCCCTCCATCCATCCCTCCATCCATCCATCCCTCCATCCATCCCTCCATCCATCCATCCATCCATCCATCCATCCATCCATCCATCCATCCATCCCTCATCCCTCCATCCATCCATCCATCCATCCCTCCATCCCTCCATCCATCCATCCATCCCTCCATCCATCCCTCCATCCATCCATCCCTCCCTCCATCCATCCATCCATCCATCCATCCATCCATCCATCCATCCATCCATCCATCCATCCATCCATCCCTCATCCCTCCATCCATCCATCCATCCATCCATCCATCCATCCATCCATCCATCCCTCCCTCCATCCATCCATCCATCCATCCATCCATCCGTCTCCACACCTCTATGGAGACCCCTCCTCCACATTCCCACCGCTCCCCACCACCCATCCTTCAACCCTCCCCACTTCTGGCTCTCACCCCAAATCCAGGAACTTTCTCCTTGTCTTCTTATCCAGCCCCACGGTGGGGCTGGCCGGCTCGGGGGGGCTCATGTCCCTGCTATCATCTGCGGGATGAGGATGGGGTGTCACCCTACGCCCCCCACGCCAGGATGTGGGCAGGGGGCCGGGGGGGGAGGAGCTCACCTTCGCTGTGCCGCTGGAGCCACGCATCGCGGCGGGCGAAGCCGGGCGAGCTGTCGGAGCTGGGGCAGGACTTGGGCGAAGGTGTCCCCGCCAGCCCCTCCTGGGACGAGGCGTTGGTGAGGGGCCGATAGCGGCCGAGGGGCGGCGAGGGGGCCGGGGGGGGATCCCCCAACACCCTGCACACCGCCCCCGCCTCGAAGGAGAACTCCGAGCGGGAGGAGGGCGAGGGGGCCAGGAGCAGCGGAGCGGCGGGGGGCGAACGGCCGGGGGCTGCAGGGCTGCCCTCGGCTCCCTGGGTGGGGGCACAGGGCAGGGTGGAGGGGGGGGGAGGGGTCAATCCCCCCCCCCGTCGGTCTCCCCCTGGGGGCTTCCAACCCCCTCCATCGGTTCCCCCCTCCCAGAGGCGTCTCTTTCCTCCCACCGTCCCCTTCCCCACGTCCTTCCCTGGGCGCGGTGCCCCCCGGCTCTCACCGCCGCCTCCAGCCCCTCCTCGCCCTCGGTGGAGCTGGCGCTGTCTCGCAGGCGGGAGCGCGAGGGCCGGTGCCTCCGGCTCTTGGCTAACAGCCGGGCTCGAGCCTTCTGCAAACTGCTGTCCAAACGCGGCGTCTCTGGAACCACAGCGGTAAAATCTGGGGGTGAAAGAGAGACCGGGGCAGAGAGAGAGAGACGGACAGACAGACGGACAGGGGAGGGACAGGGGGAGGGGGTGTGCGGGTAGGGATGGATGGACGGATGGGTGGACATGCGGGTGGGCAGAGTTGCATGGATGGGGATGGATGGACGGATGGACGGGGATTGGTGGGGATGGATAGGGATGGATGGAGGGATGGGGATGGGGTATGAATGGATAAATGGGGATGGAGGGATGGGGATGGATGGGGGGATGGACAGATGGATGGGGATGGATGGGGACATCAGGATTGGTGGAGATGGATGAATAGATGAATGGGGATGGATGGGGATGGAGGGATGGGAATGGATGGACGGATGGATGGATGGATGAATGGGGATGGGTGGGGATGGATGGACAGATGGGTGGACAGATGAATAGGGATGGGTAGACAGATGGATGGATGGATGGATGGATGGATGGATGGATGGATGGATAGATGGATGGATGGATGGATGGTTGGATGGATGTGGATGGATGGATGGATGGATGGATGGATGGATGGGTGGTTGGATAAGGAATAAGAGATAGGGATGGATGGATGGGTAAGGTCAGGTTAGGACATGGGATGGGACAGCAGTGGAGGGACAGATGGACATGCAGTCAGGAAAAGAACAGCCCGGTGCAGAAGGGACAGAGGGACAGCAGGGCGTTGGAGGTAGGGCAGGAATCAGAGGACAAACGGGATCCCAGTGGGAAGGGCAAAAGGGGAAGGAGGGTGTTGGGGATGTGGGTGGGTGGGGAACCGCGGTGGGGGGGGAAGGGGGGGGACAGGGGAAGGAGGGACAGAAAGAAGAGTTCAAAGAGAGGCCCGGTGCGTGCGGTGTGGGGTGTCCCCATCAGCCATGGGCCTGGTGCTCTGCGTGGGGTCACCCCATGGCTGAGGGGCTGAGTACCACCCTGCTGTGCCCCAACCCCACGTGTGGCTCTGTGCCACGTCCCCTGCTGCGTCCCCGTGTCGCCGTGGTTCTGAGCGCAACCCGGGTGGCCCAAAAGTGTGTCTTTGTGCCTCTTGTTTGTCCTTCTCTCACCACTGCCCTATAAGCATCCCCACGTCTCTGTCCTGCGTTCATCCTTACACCCATCCCAACGTGTCCCTCTGCCCTACACGACTCCACACCCCTGCTGCCCTATATGCCCCATGCGTGTCCCCTCCATCCCGATGCCCACACGCACGCTGTCCCCACGAGGTGACCCCCCCTCACATCACCACTGGCAGGCAGGAAGGCATCGAGGGGACCTGAGGGGGGCCGTGTGGGGGACAGCCCCCATCACAGGGCTGCTGCACCCCACAGCCCCCAGGGAACTCACCGAAAACCTCATCTGCATCCTGCAGCTTGGAGACCGACATGGTGGGACCGGGCTGGGGGAACAGGCAGGGAGCAGAAGGGGGGAGGCAAGGAAGGAAGGGGGGGGGATGAATAATGATGTCAGTATTTATGTACCGGTCAGGAAGGGGTTAAATCCCCCAATGTTTTGGGGGATGTCACAGCTGGGGGGAGCTCCGAATGGTGGCATTGGGGCGGGAAGGGGAGGGGAGGGGAGAGGAGGGGGGGGGATGTGAACCCGACTCCTCCCTACCCCCGGGGAGGCCAATGCTGGGAGGGGGCGGCGGTAAGGGAACGTACGGGGGGGGGGGAAGGGGGGGGAGAGGAGATGTTGTGTGGGGATGGGGGTGTACCGAGGGTGGGGTGTACCGGGGATGCTCCATGGGGGTGGCGGTGTACCGGGGATGCTCTACGGGGATGGGCCCGCCCGGGGGTTACGCCCTGCTCCCCTCCCCACTCACCCGCGCTCCTCGGGCATCCTGGGCGCCTCCCCCCCCCTCCGGGTCGGGGCCGAACCGGGCCGAGCTGAGCCGGGCCGGGGCTGTTGGAAATCGGGCGAACCGAGCCGAGCAAAGCGGAGGGCGCTGCGGAGCGGGGCCACCCCGCCGGGCCGGGGGCCGCGGGGGGGGGGGGAAGGGGGGGGAATCAAGAGTGGGAGGGGGGACAGGAACCCGGAAGCGGCCGTGGGGGTGGGGAGGGAGCTGGGGAGGGGGGGGGGGGGGGAGGGGAAAGATGGGGGCAGGGATCCGCCGCCCCGCCCCGCCCCGCCCTGCCCGGTGCGGTGCGGTGCTCGTGGTGCTGAACGGACAGCGCCCGGCAGCGCCGCGGGCACGCGCATGGCTTGCACGCCCCTTGCACGCGCGCACTCGGCTTGCACGAGCAGCCTCCCCCCCCGCAGCCCTCCCCCTCCCACTCCCCCCCCCCCTCAACCCCGCCGTGCCCCCCCTGAACGCGCGGAGGTCCCGGTGCCCCCGATGCCCCTCATCCCGCTCATCCCTCCCAACCCTGCCTGCACCCCCCGGATCGCTCGCTCTCCTCCCAGTGCCTCCCCCCCCTCAGCCTCCCATTCTTCCCAGCGACCCGCCTCAGTCCTCCCAGTATCCCCCAATCCCTCCCAGTTCTCCCAGTGCCCCCCTCACAATCCTTCCTTGTCCTCCCCACCCCTCCCAGCCTCCCAGCGACCCCCGTTCCGCCCAATGCCCCCCCCATCCTTCCTACTGTTCCCATTGACCCCCACTTCTCCCTCTCCATCCCTCCCAGTGCCCCCCCCATCCCCCATAATCCTCCCCATCCTTCCCACTCCTTCCACTGACCCCCCCCCCCCAGTTCTCCCAGTCCCTATCCTTCCCCCTTCTCCCATTGATCCCCATCACTCCCAGTCCTCCCCCCCACAACTCCCAGTGCCCCCCCTCCCCATCACCCCCCACTCCTCCCATTGCCTCCATCCTGCCCAGAAACCCCCCCCCCAACCGCCCACCCCTCTCACTTCCCTTCCGGCGTGACAATGAGGAGCTGGGGGGGGACAATGAGGTGCGTTTATCTGTGGGGGGGGGGGGGGGAGGGGGGGTGCAGGGCTGGGGGGGGGGGGGGGATGCGAGGACGTTGCGTTACAAAACGAGGACCGGTACATACATACGTACATATATATATAGTATATACACCCACAGGTATACGTGTGAGATTAAATAACCCCAGCACCCCCCCGGGGCTCGCGCTCCCCGACCCCCCCTTAAATACTTCCCCCCCCCCCTCCCTCCCCTTCCCACAATGTGGCTCCAATCCAGTCGGATCCCCCCTCCCCACCACCCCGCTGCCCCCCTCCCCACCCCCCCCCAACTCTCTGCCCCTTCCCAGTATAACCGCCGCTGGCTCCCAGTTGCCCCCACATCCAGTTACTGTCGGAGACTCAGTACTTTGGGGGGGGGAGGAGTGGGGGGGGGGGGGGGGGCAAATAGAAACAAAAACTAAAGGGGTTCCCCCGCCGCCACCACCACCACAGGATGAGGGGAGGGGGCTTCCGGTGGGGGGGTGGGAGGGGGGGGGCGCCCCAGAGAAATACTGTGATTTACTGGGGGTGTATTTACAATTGGGGGGGGGGGGGGCACCACCTCCTGGCGTTGCTCCCCTCACTGGAGCGGGATCCCCGTGCCCCCCCCCTGCAGGGAAGGCAAAGCCCTGGGCTGGGGGAGGATGAGGTTGGCAAGGGCAGAGCTTGGCGAAGGCTCTGTGCGTGTGTCCCGTGTCCCCCCCCCCCCCCAGCACCTCAGTGGTGGCAGTGGGTGTGTATGGGGCGGGGGGGGCGGTGGACCCCCCCCCAATATAGAGGGGCTGAGGGGTCCCAGCACCTAGCTCAGTGCGGGGGGGGGGGGAGATGGGGGCAATTCCATGTGGGGGCACACAAAGGCAACCCCCTCCCCCCCCGCCCCCCCCGGACAGTGCTCCAATGGAGTCCCAAGAGGAGGGGGTGGCGATGGGGGGCTTCCAGCCTACCCCCTTTTTCTCCTCAATACGGTTCACATTTCTGGGGGAGGGAGATGATTTCTGTTTGCCCCCCCTCAACAATGTCCAGGGAGGGGGGGGGGGGGAGAGGGGGAGGGGTCACATTGAGAGGAGGGCGCTTTTGGGGAGGGGGAGGCCTGTGGGGGTCGTGCCCCCCCCCCAACCAGTCCATCACGTTACCACGAGACTCACACTGGACAGACACGAATGTGGGGTGTCCGCCCCCCCCCCCAAATAAAACCCTGTTTGCATCCCCCCTCCCCCTTCTCTGTGTGCCCCAATGGGAGGTGGGGGGCACCAGGAGGCCTTGCTGGGATCTCACCTCCCCCCCCCAGTGAGAAGGGGTGGGAATGGGGGACAGAGGGGCTGAGGGGAGAGGGGCAAACCCCCCCGCGCCCCCCCAAATCGCTGCGGTTTGAGGGTGGTTTAAGTCGGGTTGGAATTTTTCAAGGTCTGCAGCTTGGCCTCCAGTTCGGAGATCTGAAAAACAGCAAAGGGGAGAGGTCTCAGAGGGGGGGGGGGTGGGGGGCACGGAGGGGATGTGGGGAGGAAACGTGGGGCTGGGGGGGGGACGGACGACAAGAGGATGGGGACACCGTGTGTGGAAGGCGTGGGATGGGGGCGTGGAGACGGGGATGGGGGGACAGAACTTGGAGGACGCAATGGGGGGGGGACACGGAGATGCTGGGTGGGGGACGAGGGGGAAAGGATGGAGACACGATTAGGGAGGAACAGCGCAGACAGGGGAACGGGGTGGAGTATTGGGGGGACAGTGTGGGATTGGGGGGCGGGGATGGGGGGCTGCAGCCAGCTGGTGGGTGAGAGGCTGTGCGTCATCTGGGGGTGTTTGAGGAAGGGAGGGGAACACGGAGGGTCCCCTGGTGCCCCCCGGCCCCACACCGCAACCAATGGCACTTCCCAGGTGCTCCGGGCTCCCGGGGGATGCGGTGACCCCGTAGGAGATTTGCTATGACCCAGCACAGCTCTCTGATCCCTGGTTGGGATCTGGTGGAGCCAGCATGGAATCTCAGCGTGACCCACGGTGGGATCCAACATGACCAGCATGGGACCCGGCTCCAGGCTGAGGATCAGGTTTGACCCAGAGCCTCGCACACATCTGCCAGGACCCATTGTGGGATCCCATGAGCGCAGCCCGGGATCCGGCACCCAAAACAATCTCTTTTGGTCCATGGGGGGGAACGTCAGACCCTGCAGGATCCAGCACAGCCCAAGGTCTGGGCAGATCCACCGCCATCCCGTGCGGCATCCAAACGCCTGGAGGAGGATCGGGCAGCGCCCAAACGGATCCCCTCGATCCGGGACAATGGGAGCAGAATCCGTTGGGTTGGGCAGATCCATTGCTGCCCAACGTGGGATGAGGAGCAGAGCGGAATTCCTGCGATCCATGGCGGGAGCGGCGAGGTGGGAGCGGCGGTGCAGCGGGACCGGGCGGCGGTGGAGCCATGGCCGGATCCGGCCTTGCCCACGGTGGCCCCGGGGCTCAGGGGCAGCCCGCATCCCGGCACCCGGTGCCCACCTTCTCCTGCAGCTTCTCCATCTCTTCCTTGTGCGCCAGCTCTGATTCTTCCAGCACCCTCCGCTGCGCCGTCTCCTTCTTCAGGAACTCGATTTCCCTGCGGGGAGACAGAGTGTGGGTGTGCGGCGCTGGGATGGGCGTCTGTGCCCCCCTCCTTGGGGCAGGGAGGTGGGGAGGGGGATGCTGGGGTTTGGGTGTAGAGGATAATCTGTGCCGTGGATCTCACAGCGGGCGGTTTCTCCTCAGGGTTTGTCTGCAGAGAGAAGGGGTGACCAGGGAGGTTTTGGTGTCCTGAAGAGGAATGGATGCCCAGGGGATGCTCCACGAATAGGGGCTGGATGGTGCATGCCCAAAGGATGGTCCGTGCCCAAGGGATGTTCTACGCCTAAAGGATGCTCCATGCCTAAGGGCTGATCCATTGCCCAGGATAAAAAAGGATGCCCTGGAAGGGTTTGGTGCCCTGAAGAGGAATGGATGCCCAGGGGATGCTCCATGTGTAAGGGATGCGTGATCCATGCCCAGGGAATGGTCTATGGATAAGGGTTGGATGGTCCATGCTCAGAGTATTGTCCATGCCCAACAGATACTTCGTGCCCAGGGGTGTTCTATGCCTAAGGGATGCTCCATGCTTAAGGGATGATCCATGCCCAGGAAAAAAAAAAGGATGCTCAGGAAGGGTTTGGTGCCCTGAAAAGGAATGGATGCCCAGGGAACAGACCATGTGTAGGGGATGGATGGTCCATGCCCAAAGGATGCTCCATGCCCAAGAAATGGTTCATGTCAAGACAAAAAAGGATGCTCTGGAAAGGTTTGGTGTTCTGAAGAGGGATCAATGGCCAAGGGATGCTCCATGCCCTGAGGACGGATGGTCCACGCCCAGAGGATGGTCCAAGCCCAACAGATGCTCCATGCCCAAGGGTTCATCCCTGCCCAGGAACAAGGGGTACCCAGGAAGGGTTTGGTGCCCTGAGGAGGAGTCAGTGGGATGCTCCATGCCCAGGGGATGGTCCGTGCCCAACAGACGCTCTATGCCCGCAGATGAAGGCAGCCCAGGACACCTTCAGTGCCTCAAGGAGGAGTCGATGCTCACGAGACCGTGGCAAAGGACAGAGCTGTGCCTGGCGAGGAGGTGCTGCCTCACAGACGGGTCTGCACCAAGGGCACGGCCCATGCCCGGGAGATGGACTCTGCCTGGGGTGTGAGTCCCAAGGGACAGCGCGTATCCAGGACGAGGGGTGCCTGGGAGGGGGGTGGGTGCCCCGGGAGAGGATCAGCAGCCAGGGCCCTGCCCTCACTTTTGCTGGTACTCCTTGATGAGCCGTTTGGCCTTGCTGTACTTTCGCTCCAGGGTCTGGTACTGGGCCTGTGTCTCCTTGAGGTGCTCATCCACCGCCTGGCACAGGTTCTGTGCCTCCATCCAGTACCCCTCCAGCTTCTCCATGCGCTCCTTGTTCTCCTCCACGCTCTGCTCCAGCTGGGCCTTCTCAGCCCGCCACCGTGCCTTCTCCTGCTCCAGGCACTGCAGCTGGGGGACAGCAGGGTCAGGGCACGGCAGGGCACAGCATTGCATGGGATGGCGTGGAATAGTGCAGCGTGGGATGGCTTGGCTTGGCCAAAAAAGCAGATATGGCATGGCATGGAGTGGCATGGGATGGAATGGCATGACCGAAGAGCAGGTGTGGCACAGCACGGAATGGAACAGCATGGAAAGGCATGGCATGGAAAGGCATGGCATGGGAAGGCATGGCATGGGATGGAATGGCATGGGATGGCTTGCCATGGCCAAAGAGCAGGAATGGCACAGCATGGCACAGTGTGGCACAGCACCTCTGGGTGGGCTGTGGGGGAGAGGTGTGGGGATCTAGGGGGGGAAATGGAGGGATGAAGGAACTTGCTCACCTTCCTCTTCAGCTGCTGGATCTCCGCCTCGGTGACAGCATGCTTGATCTGGAGCTGCAAGAGGAGCCGGGCATTTGCAGGGTATGGCAACATGGTGGGACACCCCCACCCCACCCCCATGTGCCCCCTGGGCCCTCCTCACCTCCTTGAATTTGTGCACCAGCTTCTCAGGGTCCATCTCAACGGGGGAGAGCGTGTCCTCGTTCTCGGCCAGCTCGAACACCTCGATGGCCATCTCACTGCTGGGGAACATGGGGCTCATCTCCTCCTCCTCATCCGTGGCGTATTCCCCTGTCTGCAGCGGTCACAGAGCAGCATTGGCACACAGCAGCCCCCCACCCAGGGAAACCGAGTCAGCCCAGGCAGTGAGGGCCACGTCTGCGCTGCCCTCACCTCCTCATCATCCTCAGTGTACTGCGTGTAGCGCTGCTCGATCATCTCCCGCTGCCACCGCTCCTGCTCCAGCGTCTGCTGGATCAGCTGGGCCACCTCACTCTGCTCACCTGGCTTCTCCCGCCCGATGAGGAACCTGTGGGGACAGCGGGCACTCGCCTGGGGACAGCTTAGGGCACGGGTGGCGGCAGGGAACCGAGAGTGGGGGCAATGTGCTGAGTGTGCCCCCCAGGTGGCACAGCTGGGGGGAAAATGGAGAGGCTCAGATGGGGACGTGGAGGTGGCACAGCTGGGGGACAACTGGGGGACTCAGATGGGGGACACTCAGGTAGTGACAAATCTGGGAGGACATCACAGGGCCTGTGTCTGAGATAGAGGGGCATCCTACGCTGTCCTGGGGGGGATTTGTGGGAGCAAAGTGGCACAGGGCAGGCAGTGGGCATGGGAACAGGAGGGAGCAGGGATGCTGTGGGGCAGCATCCCCACTGCCGGGATGCAGTGGGAGCGCTGTGGGGGATGCCTGCCCCCACATCCCCAGCCCTGGGCCCTACCGGACACGGCCCTTGGTGTTCCTGAGCACGGAGGCAGCGAAGCTCTGCGTCACTCCCACCAGGCTGGTGCCATCCACCTCCACGATGAGGTCGTTCACCTGGATCCTGAGGACAAGGGGACCGTCACAGCGCGACCGTCCCCTGCCCAACCCCCAGACACCTCCCAGCTCCAAATGCCGCCAGCAGGAGCCAGGGTGGAGTTTGGGGGTGGGCATCCCATACCTGCCGTCCCGGTGGGCCGCCCCTCCCTCCGTCACCGTCTTGACGAAGATGCCCAGCTTCTCCAGGCCCATGTCAGCCCCTGCGCCCATGCCGATGATGCTGATTCCCAGCCCTGCAGCATCTGTGGAGACAGAGATCCGTGTCCCAATGGGGCAGCAGCAAAATACCCAGGAGCAGGAGTCACCTCAGGGTCCTTCCCAAGGAGCCAAGTGAGCCCCGGAGCACAGGACAGGGATGGGACCCACCTTTCTCCAGCTCCACGGGGAAGAGGTCGAGCCGCTCCACCCTCTTCTCCAGCTCATACTCTGCTGATGCAGCCATGGGGTCAACATCTTCATTGCGGCGGTCGTAGTCCTCATTGGAGTAAGTGCTGAAGACCTGAGGTGGGAGGGAGGTGGTGAAAGGGACGGGGCATGGGGGTGGTGGATCCTAGGAGCCATGGGAGAATCTCCAGCACAGCACACGGTGGGATGAGGAGGAGTCTGAGGAAGAATGGAGGGCTTGGGATGTGCTGGGAGATGGGGGTTCTGTGCTCTGCATCCCGGGCTGGATGGAGGGATGGACAGATGGATGGGCGGATGGAGGGATGGAGGGAGGGGTGGTTGGACAGACAGATGGACCAAGCATAGATGGGTATGGACGGATGGATGGGCAGAGGGATGGGTGGATGGGTGGGAGCCAGATGGGGCGCACAAGCAGTGGCTGCTCCAAGTCACGCAATTTGGGGGTGCAGACCTGACCATTGCCCTGCTCCAGCCTCATCCTCCTCCCTTCCCCAGCGAGGGACTCCCCAGCTCCCAGCCCAGCATCTCCTCAAGGGCCAAAGCACTACAGCAGCCAGGAAGGGGACAGTTCTGCCCTCCTTTGCACCCCACAAGTGCTGTGCACACCAACGCAATGCTGTGCTCCAGACTTGGGGGGGGGGGGGGTCACCCAGGCACTGAGTGTGGCAGATGTCCCCAGAGGGGCCGCAGTGCTGCAGGGCGAGTGGATTAGGGCTAACACCACGCTGCTAAAGCCTTGCACAAAGGGTATTAGGGATGAGTGTCAAGGGCCATCGCACAAAGCCTGGTGACACCGAGACAAGCAGGACCCTCCGGGGTGGCACCCCCAGGGACAAGCCGGGTACCTGCCCCACATCTGCACGGGGTACCCAGAGGGGTCAGGTATGGCCCCTGCTTGTCCCACTGTGCCCCTGAGTGCTGTCCCCAAGTCCTCGGAGTGCTGGAGACGTGCAGGGGACCTGGAGCAGTTCCCAGAGGAGACACAGAAGGAGGGAGCAAATGTGCCAAGGGAGGGGGCTGGCAGCAGGGACCCCCATCCCCACTCTGCAGGCGCTGGGGGTGTCCCCAGGTGCTCCCATGGTTTGGGGGCTCGGGATGCTGACAGGTGCTGGGACAACTGTGTGCCCACCGCACCCCACAGAGGGACAGAGCAGGGGACAAAGACGGGGGGGAGCAGAGCACCCCACAAAGCACATCTGCACCTCCACAGCAGGGATTCCTTCCTGGAGCCCAGACGGCCGATCCCCGCCGTGCAGAAGCCCCGGCGCACAGCCAGCAGCGCGCGGCCACCATGGGACCCCATCCCCACGCGGTGCCACCACGGTGCCAGCGTCCCATCCCAGGTGGGGCCACCCACCCGCCGCTGACTCAGAGCCAGAATATAGGCCGTGCTGCTATAAATAACCCAGCCAGGCACAAAGCAATTTCTGTTCCTCCAGCCGGGGGGATACGAGCACGAGAGAAAGCCCTGAAATGACGGCACGGCCTCCATCGCCCTCCGTGCCATCGCTGGCACACGGTGGGGGTGATATGGGGACCCCAAATCCCAACGCTGTCCCCCGTGTGGGGACAAGGAGGGGGATGAGCAGCTCTCGCCGCTGGCACCCGCCCACCCGTGAGGCACTTCCCTTTCCTCCACTTCCCGAAATGGTCCCAGTGCTGAGCCCAGGGGGGGTGGGCATCAACCTTCCCTGCAGGGGTGGCAGTTTGGAGGGAGACCCAGCACTGACAGGTCCCGGGGACCAGGTCCGGCCCGGTGGCACCTGGCAGGATCTGGGGCCTGGATGAATATTTTGCTCATTCCCTCCCAAAATGAGTCCCAGCCCGCCCTGGTGCACCCTGGTGGGTTGGAAGTGCGTGCCATCAGATCCCAGTGTCCTCCACGTGCCACCAACACAATATCTCACAGCCAAGGTCTCCACCCCATTCCGTGTCCCTTTCCCCTCCCCACGTGGCCGTGCGTCCCCAGCAGCACAGCTCCCAGCTTCCCGGGGGGCTCATGTTGGGCACATCGCAGACCCTCTGCCCTTCCCCATGCTGGGCCATCAGCATTCCATAGAGGCTGCCCAAGCTTGGCCATGGCCAATTGGCCAGGAGCTTCCCATCTCCATGGCTTCCAATCTCATCGCTGGATGATCGGGGACCCCCAAAACTCCCCTCTTCTCCCTTCTTTGGAGACCCCAAAGCACCACGGCCGGACTCACCTGGATGGGCGCCGTGCTGAACTGGATCTTGCGATTGGGAACGGGTTCCTCTTCCTCAGACAGCCCCGGGATCTCCATGCAGCTGGATTCGGGCTCGTAGAGCCCATCCGCCTCCTCATCCTCATCCAACCCGCTGCCCCCCGAGTCCTCCCCGAGCCCACTGTAGGCACTTATGTCCACCAGGTCCGCCTCGGAGAAGTCCTCCTTCTTGGACTCATCGTACAGCTCGCTCTCCTCCACCCGCTCACCCTTGCCTCCCTCCTTGGCGTCGGGGGGCTCCTCACCCCCATCCAGGCACGGTTCGGGGACCACCGACCCCTCGGCCCCTTTGGCCACCTCGGCCGCAGCCGCGGGCTCCTTCACCTCCACCTCCGCCTCCGACTCTCCGCTCTCCTCCACCTCCACAGGTTTGATCTTGCAGACCTCCTGCACGCGCGGGACGCTCCCATCCTTCTCCGCCGACCTCGGCGCTTTGCCCATCACCTTCTCCTCCTCCGCAGGACGCGGCCGTGCGGGCGCAGCGCTGCCTTCTGCGCAGCCCTCGGCTTTGCCACCCTCTCCGCCCTGCAGGAAGACGCGGGACCTTTTGCTCACCAGCTTGGAGTTGAGCGGCCCTGCGCGCCCCGGCGTCTTGTGCAGGTTGTTCCTCAGGTCAGCCTTCTCGAACACGGCGCTCAGCTGGCTGACGGTGGGCGACACGGCCTCGGTGTCCAGCTTATCCAAGGACTCGGTGCTGCCGTTGAACTTCACCACCACGTCCAGCTTGCGGTCCTGGAAGCCGGCGCGCTCTTTGCGCAGCAGCAGCTTGGTGGTGGTTTCCTTCTCCTGCGGGCTCCTCTCGAAGATCTTACGGGTCTCCTGCAGCTTGGAGAAGGGTTTGTCGGGCTTGGAATCGAAGCGGCTCACCCTCTCGGACACGCTGGTGCCCAGCTTCAGCGGGCTGCCCTGCTCCATGCCATCGCTCAGGCTGCCGGCGCGGGGCAGGGAGAGGCGGACGGGTTTCTCCTTGCCCTTGGCCAAGTCGCAGGCGCCCTCGGGGCCCGGCGCCGTCCCCATCTGCAGGAACATGTTCTTGATGCGATGGACGTTGGAGCCATACTTCTTGCTGCGGGCTTTCTTGCCGTCCTCGCCCTCGGCATCCTTTGTGGGCTTCAGGGCCTGGATGGTGGCCTCGTACGCGTTGCGGTGCGGGGACGCGCTCCTCAACCCCCCGCTGCCCGCCCCGCTGCCCGGGGCCCCCCCGCTGCCCCCCGGGGCTGCCGCCCCGCTCGCTGCCTCCGTCCTCAGCATCCTGCCCCGAAACCTCCGTCACCGCCGCGCCGCATCGCCCGCCGCCCGCTGGGCACGGGGAGGGGGCCGTGCTGGGGGGCCGCGGGGACCCGGTCAGGCCATCGCCAGCCTGGGGGGGCCCAGCGCGCCCCCCCCCTCCGCCCCGGCCCTCCTTCCTTCCTTCCTCCTTTCTCCTCCTCCTCTTCCCCTTTCTCTCTGCGCTGGTGATGGAGCGCTGCCGCCCGCGATCCGCCCGCCCCGCTGCCCGCAGAGCCCTCTGGGTCTTAGCGACGCTCTCCTGCTCTTCCTCTTCCTCACCGCTGCGCTTCGGCCTCTCTGCTGGATGCCCACAGCTCTGTGTGTGTCCCCCCCGGCCCCGGAACGCTGCTGGCGCTGAGCCTGCTGCCACCGGCGTCCCCTCCCCTCAGCCCCCCGCTGTCCCACTGCATCCCTTCCACATGGTTGGGACCGCATTTCTCCCCCCCTCCCTTGGCACTGTGCGTTGTCCCCACAGCCCAGCGCCGTCCCCACGTCCACCCCCTTCCCCCGAGGCTTTCAACCCTCCATGCCCGGGGTCCCCCATGACAGCTCTGGGAACCCCCAGCGCTGCCCCTCTGCATCCTCAGTTCCATCCCCACAGCCTCCAGGATGGTCCCTGGGTCTCCCCAGTTCTGGCCAAGTGCCCCCCACCTTTGTACACACACCCCCCGTCCCCATACCCCCCCCCCCCATCCCTGAGTCCCTCCAGTTTTGTTCCCTTGTGCCCCATCCCATATCCTCTCGGTGTTAACACCATATCCCCCATTCTTTTCTCCATGTCCCCCCCTGTCCCTGTGCCCCTGCTGGCTGTCCCCACGTCCCCCTCTCCCATCCCTGTGCCCCTCCAGATTTGCCCACGCATTCCCTGCTCTGATCCCTTTGGTCCCCATGAACCCAGAGCTCCTCCAAACCCTGCTCTGGGGTGCCTCTTGATGTCCCTATAGGGTCCCCATTTGGTTTCTGTTTCCATAACCCCCCGCCCCCCTCCCCAAGGCACTGCCAACCCACCCACACCTTGACCAGGGGGTCAGGTGGAGGAATATTTTGGGCTTGTTACTGGGGTTTTACTCCCTTCCCAGTGCATACAGACACCGTAGGAACCAGAGCGCACAGCGCAGCCCCACTTCGGGGCCCTTTTATGACCAGCGCCCCCAAAACAACCGCACCCCATGCAGGCTGGGGGCCAAAACGGGGACACCACCCCCCTCCCCCACCAAGCGCCATCCCCACAGGCCCCTGCATGAATGCAGACGAGGGCAGCAGGACCCTGCAGCGCCGGCCCTTTGTGCGTGACGCGATGTGACGCAGCGCAGAGCGACGGCTCCCCCCCGACCCCCCCCTTCCCCTTCCGCTGCAGGGCCTGCTCACCCCCAAAGCCCTACAGCATCCCCACCCCCCCCTCCAGTCCCACTCACTGCTGGGGGAGCCTTGGATCTCCACCCCGTGCACGCACATACATGTGCACACGCGTGCTCTCCATCCACCCCTGCGCACACGCGTGTGCAGCGCACCGCTTCTGCTGTGCTGGCAGGCACTCAGCTGTCCCCAAGTGTCCCCACATCCCGAGGTGACGCGTCGTGCTGTCGTGCCCCGTTGTGGCACAAAGCCATCCCACTGTGCCCCACCACGTCCCTTCATCCCCACCTCACTCTGCTGGGCCCCACTGTGCTCCGTCGTGCCCCATAGCGCCCTGCTGTGCCCACCTGGATCCTGTTGTGCCCCACTGTGCAACGCTGGGCCGCACTGCTCCCCGTCGTGCCCCACCGTGTCCCGTGATGTCCTGTTGTGCTCTGCTGTGCCCAGTTACATCCCCCTGTGCTCTGCTGTTCCCTACGGCCTCGCTGCACCCCGCTACACCCCACTGCATCCTGCTGTGCCCCACTGCGTCCTGTCGTGCCCTCTTGTTCCCCTCAGTGGCCCCACTGTGCACAATCCCACACCACTGTGCCCCACTGTGCCCCACTGTGCCCCCCCCACCCATGGTGCTCTGAGCCCTTTCCGACCCCCCCACTCATCCCACAGCCCAGCTGCCATTCTGCCACCCAGGAGCGGTGGCACAGGGCCGGGCTGGCAGGGGTTTGTCCCATCCATTCCCCTTCCCCCCCCCCCCCCCCCCCCAGACGGGGCCCCCCTCCGTGCCACCCTGCTGTCACTGTCACTCAGGCGCTGGCTGTGCTCCCAGAGAAGATGGAGGCGGCCGCCCTGCTGTGGCTCTGGGCTCTGGCAGGCGAGTGGCAGCCCCAGCAGCAGCGTGGGGACACGGCTGGGGGTTTCCCCATGGGGAGGGGGGGTGGGGGGACCCTCAGGGGTGGGGGGTGCCAATGGGAGAGCTGGGTAAATCCATCCAGTCCTTGGGGGTGGGGAGTTGGTGACAAGGGGACAGAGGGGACAGAGGGGATCCCTGTGTTTGGTGGGAGCAGGGTGAGGGGAAGGGGCTGTCCCTATCCATGTCCCCGTCCCCATTCTTGTCCCCCTCCCCAGCACCTCCTAAATATAGCTGGCACTGTTGGGACACGTGTCCTGGGGGCGGCCACGTGTGCCGCGGGGCTGCTGGAAATGGGGAAACTGAGGCAGGGAGGAGCTGTGCCTCCACTGTGGCTCCAGCCCTGTTCCTGACCGCAGCCCTGGCCCTGGGGGGCACCCAGACCACCTTGGGGGGCACCCAGATCTCCCTCCCCGACCACCGCATCTCCCTCGAGACTGGAGCCATCTTTGTCCATGAGCTGGAGAGAGAGCTGTTCCAGGAGGCCTTCCTCAGTGAGAGCGAGGAGGAGGATGGTAAGGATGGGGCAGAGGGGAGCGGGGTAGGGGGTGTCCTGCAGGGCTGGGCTTGGGGGAGGTCCAGGATTGATCCTGAGGGGCACTGGCTTACATTTGTCCCTGGCAGGCGTAACTCAGGTGGGCTGTGTGTCCCTTCCTCCTAGCCTTCAGCAGTCCATCCCTCCGTCCATCCACCTGTCCGCCCATCCATCCATCCCTCCACACATTCTTGTGTGCCCCCACCCCTTCACCCACCCCGGGACCTCCTGCTCTCGAGCACGGCTCCATCCCATCTGCCCAGCACGCACACTAATATGGGAGGTTACCCCATATTAGGGATATCTCACTCAAAAAGAGGAGCAGGACGCTTCACGGGCCCAAACCAATGGGGACACGTGGGCTGGGGAGGCCTTGCGCTGCGGGGTCCTTCCTGATGGCACACGTCCCTGTGTCCCCACGTCTGTCCGTGCATCCCGACACCCAGGAGCTCCCCCCATCACCTTCCATGCCCACCTCTGGGATCACCCCGACCTGCCCCGGTGGCTGCGCTGCGCCCAGCGTGGGCCCCACAGCTCAGCATTCCTCTATGGCAGCCCCACTGCTGCAGAGGTGGGCACGCAGATCATCGAGGTAAGTGCAAAAGTGCACGAACCCTGTGCAAAAAACAAGCAGCCCTGTGCAGAGTCCATCACCTCTGTGCAAAGCGCGTGACCCCATGCAGCGCACGCCACCCTGTGTGAGCGTGTGGTCCTGTGAGTGCACGGCCTTGTGCAAAGCATGCAACCTCGTGCAAAGTGCGTGGCCTCGTGCAAAGCATGCAACCTCGTGCAAAGTGCGTGGCCTCGTGCAAAGCATGCAACCTCGTGCAAAGTGCGTGGCCTCGTGCAAAGCATGCAACCTCGTGCAAAGTGCGTGGCCTCGTGCAAAGCATGCAACCTCGTGCAAAGTGCGTGGCCTTGTGCAAAGCATGCAACCTCGTGCAAAGTGCAGGGCCTTGTGCAAAGCATGCAACCTCGTGCAAAGTGCGTGGCCTTGTGCAAAGCATGCAACCTCGTGCAAAGTGCAGGGCCTTGTGCAAAGCATGCAACCTCGTGCAAAGTGCGTGGCCTTGTGCAAAGCATGCAACCTCGTGCAAAGTGCGTGGCCTCGTGCAAAGCATGCAACCTCGTGCAAAGTGCGTGGCCTCGTGCAAAGCATGCAACCTCGTGCAAAGTGCGTGGCCTCGTGCAAAGCATGCAACTTTGTGCAAAGTGCGTGGCCTCGTGCAAGGGCTTGGCACGGAGTGCTGCAATCAGTCACCATGCAGGTGCTGGCGGCCAACCGGCTCAGCTATGAGACAGCGGCACAGCGGCTCATCATCTCCATCGTCCCCTCTCCAGGTGAGGCTTCCCCCCCCCCTCCTGTCCCCCTCCCCAAATCTCTGTCCCTGAGCCCCACGGGGGGATGTGCAGCAGCCCCCATGGATCCCCCCACATCCCGCAGAGGGGGATCCCCCCTACCAGGGTGAGTTCCTGGTGGGGAACCACAACGTGGAGGAGCTGCTGCCGGAGGCCGTGCAGGAGCGGTTTGTGCAGGCAGTGTCTGCAGTGTGGGAGCACGACGACGTCCACATCATCAACATCACCTCTGCTCTGGACAGGGGGGGCCGCGTCCCGCTGCCCATCGAGGGGCGCAAGGAGGGGTATGGGGCCGGCTGGGGGGTGGGGGGGTGATGGGAGAATCTTGGTTGGATCCACAGGGGGGGGTTGGCGGTGGTCTCGGGGTGTCATCCCGTGGCGTCCGTGCCATGCAGGGTGTACGTCAAGGTGGGCTCCCACGCTGCCTTCTCCCCCTGCCTGCTGGCTGCCAGCTCTCCGCAGAGCCTCTTCCACTGCCGTCTGGGCCAGCAGCCCCTCGCCTCCTGCTACGACACCTTCGCACCCCACTTTGCCATCCGTTGGTGCAACCTCACCCTGGTGAGACCCACCCCACAGCCCCCCACACCCCCCAGGCCGTGCCTGACATTGACCTCCCTCTCCTTTCCAGCTGCGGGTGCTGCCCACCCCCACAGCACCAGGGCTGGTGTGGGGTCCCGGGGTGTTGGAAGGGAGCGGGGATTTCCAGCCCCCCACCTCATCCCCCCCCCAAGATCTGCTGCCTGCTTTCCTGGTGACGCTGCTGGTGCCGCTGGCGGTGGCTGCGGTGCTGTGCGTGGTGCTGGGCCACCTCATGTGCTGCCGTCGGGAGGGAGTGTGAGTTGGGCACTTGGGGGGGGGGGGGAGTCACGTCCCTTCCCCCCCTGGGTGGGGTGTGGGGAGCTGATGTGGTGCCCCTTTGCCTTGGGGCAGTGTGGGGGTGACCGCTTTCTCACCGCCTGCTTTGTCGGTTGTTTCTTTCCCCCCCCCCCCCCCTCTGATCTGTTCTGTAGGGCAAAGAGGGACTTGGAGACGTCTGAGTAAGTCTGTGGGGTGAGCTGGGGGGGACGGGGGGGTGGCTGGGCTGCAGAGCAGGCTGGGTTAGGGGAGAGCTGTGGGATCGGAACAAGAACCACAGAGCCACGGCACCAAAGGATCACGGATTCATTGCCATCGAGTGACATCGATCAGAGGGGAGCCCACCTGGGCTGCCCCCAGGGTGGGGCAGCCCAGGGACAACGGGGCTGGGGGTGGTGATGATGATGGAACCTAGAGGTGCCCCCACCCCAAAGGATCCCCCTGCACTCCAACACCCCATAACCCCCCCACAGACGGGGCTCAGAGAGCAGCAGCTCTTTGCCATCTCTGCCATCACGCTGGGGCTCTTCTGACAAGAAAGACCCCCAGAATCCCCCCCCTTACCCCCTTCCCCACCTCGGGCAGCATCCAGCTTGTACACCACACCACCATCCACGGTGACACGGAGGAGCTGAGGAGCATGGCTCGCAGTCGCGACGTCCCCCGGCCGCTCTCCACCCTCCCCATGTTCAACGTGCGCACGGGGCAGCGCACCAACCCCATGGCGGGACCCCCCGACGGGGCTCGGGACCCCCTGATCCCACAGCAGCGGTGAGCCGGGAGGGGGGGGGGGGGGGCATGGGGGAAGCCCCCCTTAAAGGGGAATGACCATTTCCTCCCCATTTCCAGGTAACAGGCAGCGTGGCTGTGCCCCCCCCTCCCAGGATGAGCTTGCTGCGAGTTCCCTTCTGCGAGCTGTTGGGGTTTGGGGGTTGGATTTTGCTGGTAAAATTTGGCTGTTTGCAATGAGATGCGATTCCTCAGCTTTATTTCCCAACGCTGGCAGCCAAGCCTGGCTGCTCTGGGGGAATTAGAGGGGGGATTGGGGGTACAGCCCCATACATCACAGTGACTCTGCACCCCTTACCCCCCTCCCCATTCCTTTACCCCCATCCGCTCCCCCTTTTGCTGTGAGGGGGATCCGAAGGGGGCTCCCGGAAGGCAGATTCGGGGGTGGGGGGGTGTCCCCATGTGTGGGTGCACCCCGACACCCCCAGCTCTCACCTGCAGTCCTGCTGGGTGCGGGCAGCAACCTGGAGCTCCTTCTGCTCTCTGCTGCTCCGCTCTCTCCCGGGCATCCCGCTCAGCCCCCCCCCCGGGACACCACAGCCCCCAACCCCAGCCGAAGAAAGGGCTTCTTTCAGTGCAGCGGGGCAGGCGCCCGGGGGGGGGGGGTTAGGAAAACACAGGGGCGTGTTTTGGGGGAACAAGGGGAGGCATTGATAGGATGGGATGGAGAGGAGGAGAGGAGAAAGGGCCCTTTCAGCCCGGCGCAGCGTGAAGGTGTCCGTGCTGAGGCGCGTGGCACCGCTGGCACACGCGTGTGCTGCTTCTCCCATTGCACACCTGAGTGCACACGCAGGGGTTGCTTGAAGGGGGGGGGGGGGGGGACGGACACCCCTTGCTGCCCCTCACTCCGTGCTTGCAAATATTTGCACCGTGGTGCAGCATGGCAGAGCGGAGCGCCGTGGTGCATTTGCACGCCGCGTCACGCTTGTGCACCACTGAGTGCAAACCTCGCGCGCCCCGTTTCCATCCCTTTTCATGGCCCCCCCCCCCTCACCCAACGTCTGTGCCCCCCCCCCCCCAGCTCACTGAGGTGTGTTTGTGTGTGAGCACCCCGTGTGTGTGTGTATATGGGGGTTCCCTCAGCTGTGCGCCCCCCACATTGTGCCAACAGCCCACCTTGTGCCAACAGCCCCCATTCCCCCTCACGTTGCCCCCTGCCCATCCTTCCCCCCCCCATTCCCCCTCACGTTGCCCCCTGCCCATCCTTCCCCCCCCCATTCCCCCTCACGTTGCCCCCTGCCCATCCTTCCCCCCCCCATTCCCCCTCACGTTGCCCCCTCCCCATCCTTCCCCCCCCCATTCCCCCTCACGTTGCCCCCTCCCCATCCTTCCCCCCCCCATTCCCCCTCACGTTGCCCCCTCCCCATCCTTCCCCCCCCCATTCCCCCTCACGTTGCCCCCTCCCCATCCTTCCCCCCCCCATTCCCCCTCACGTTGCCCCCTCCCCATCCTTCCCCCCCCCATTCCCCCTCACGTTGCCCCCTCCCCATCCTTCCCCCCCCCCCCCCACCCCACAACCCCCTCCCCATCCTTCTCCCCCCCCTCCCCCCCACAACCCCCGGCCTCCCAGCCCCATCGCACTCCCCCCACTCCTTGAGGGTGGCTCCCAGTCCCTCTCCCTTCCCTCTCTCAGCCTATGGGCTGATCGAGGAGGAGGAGGAGGAAGGGTGGGGGGAGGAGGGGAGGTGGGCAGCACAGAGCACAGTAGCGAGGCAGGAGGAGAGCAGGGAGGACGGCGCAGGGGCTGCGGTCCCCACAACCCCAATCCCTGAACCCCCATTTCCCTGGAGACGCGGGAAGAGACAAGGGCACAACGGGCAGCAGGTGGGTCGGATCATTTCACATGCTTTATTTCAGCAGTCGACAGAATTTATGGAGAAAAAAAAAAAAAAATGGAAAAAAAAAAAAAGAGACATCTCAAATTCTTTCTCATACACAGACCAAAAAAAAAAAAAGAAAAGAAAAGAAAACAAAAAATGAAACTTTCGGTACAAATACGCGGAGATGGGCCGGGAGGTGGGCTGGCGAGAGGGAGGGTTTGGGGCAGAAAGCATGGATGGGGGGGTGGAGGGATGGATGGTTGGGTGGGTGGTTGAGTTGTTGAGTTGTTGGGTTGGGCTGGGTGAACGGTTGGGTGGATGGGTGGGTGGTGGTTGGGGGGGTGGTTGGGTGGTTGAGTGTTTGGGTGGATGATTGAGTGGATGGATGGATGGATGGATGGATGGATGGATGGATGGATGGATGGATGGATGGGTGGATGGGTGGATGGGAGGATGGGAGGATGGGAGGATGGGAGGATGGATGGATGGATGGATGGATGGATGGATGGATGGATGGATGGGTGGGTGGATGGATGGTTGGGTGGATGGAGGGATGGATAGAGAAGCTGCTGGGGGATGCGTGCAGAAATGAGCCACCTGCTGAGCCCTGGAACTGAACGCCTTTGCTTTGCTTTCCTTTCCCTTCCAAAGCCGCTGGGCTCGACCCGGCGTTGCTTTGCTCTGGGGTTAGGGGGTGAAATAGCACCTTTAGGAAATTCACGAGTGGACTCGGTCAGCAAAAGAGGTGAATTAGGAATAATAATGATAATAATAATAGGAACAGAAAGTCAGAAATCAACGCAGGACGCGTCCGGTCACAGCGCTGCGTCTGTAGCACCACAGGTCCCAGCATGGGACCAATAGGAAAGAGAGCAAACATGGGGACAGGAGTCCTGGGGTGGGGGGAGGCTTTGAATAAGGGAAAAAATGAAAAAATATATATATAAAAAATGGAGAGGGGTAAAAAAACAAAATTGAAAATAAAGTGGAGAGAACGTAGCACCTTTGGTCTGAACCTGGCAGGAAAGTCCCGGCACGGCTGAAAAAAGGGAACAAAAACCCCACGATGAACCTAAAACTACTTGGGAAAATAGAGAAAAAAAAAAAGAAAAAAAAGCAAAAAAAAAAACCAGAAAAAAAGCCCTTAATGAAGCAAAACCACAGCGGTGAGGTAGCCTTCCAAACAGGAGGAGATGCGCTGACGGGTCGCGGCCGCTCGGCTCCGGGGTTGGGGGGCAGCTGGGTGCGCTGGGGAGTTGGGGGTCCGCAGACGGCTGAGGCTGCGCTGTGTGTGAGAAAAAGAGAGGGGAAAAAGGGGGAAACCCCCCCCCAAAAAAGAAAACACAACCAACAAGACATGGATAGGAGAGCGACAAGGAGGCGGACATCGGAAAGGGCCTCGAGGCGCAAGAAGCGAAGAGCCCAGCGGGGAAAGGGTGGCGATGGGGGGTGGGTGGGTGCTCCCCCCACCCCGCTATGGGGCAGCGCTGGGGTACGGCCATGGGGGCTCCAATGGGGGGGGGGGGGGGGCGAGCAAAGCGAACCCACTTCCTGGCGGTATGGTTTGAAAAAGCCATTTATTTTTTTATCATTATTATTATTATTACTATTTTTTTTTTCCTTTGGTTTAATGCCTTTTTTTTTTAGTTTTTTTTTTTTGGGTTGGTTGGTTTTCATTTTTTTTTTTTTTAATCTTTTTTGAGGGGATTTTTTTTTTTTGGTTGGTTTTTTTTTTTTTTTTTTTCTTTTTTTTTTTTCTCCCTCATTACGGAAACGCAAACGATTTCGAGAGGCGCTGCATAGAAACCGACACGAATTGAAAGTCCATGTGAAATTTTTCTCCTTTTTTTTTGGCAGTTTTTTTTTTTTTTTTTTTTTTTTTTTTTTTTTTTTTTTATTAATTATTATAATTATTACTCTCTCCTGTCGCGCGTGGGGCTTTTTTCCTGTTTACAAAAAGCAGACGGGCCCGATGTCAATGCCAAATTCCTGGTCCGGAGCACCAACGTCCATAGGAGCCAAGTCAATGATGGGCAGGCGCGAGGTCTTCGTCGTCTTGTACTCGATGACTGTTTTGCCCCATGCTCCAGTGTGACTCTGTGGGGTCGAGGCCGTCAGGTACCCGCGTGCCCCCCCCCCAGCCCCTTCCCCGTGTCCCCATCCCCCCCTGTGCCCCCTTTGTCCCTTGTCCTCACCTCCCCATTTCCCCCATCCGCGTGTCTCCCACCCCCTTGTCTCCATGCTCCTCCCCACGTTCCCTAACCCACGTCCCATCTCCCCATATCCCCTCACCAGATGCTCCCCACCCCAATGCCCCTCATTCCTGTGTCCCCACGTCCCCACATCCCGCTTGCCCCCATCCGCCATCCCCACGTCCCCCATCCAGATGCCTTCCGCCTCAATGCCTCTCGTTCCTGTGTCCCCTTGTCCCCCACCCTTGTGTCTCCCATCCCCAATTCCCCACATCCTCCATCCCCATGTCCCCCACCCGACCCCATATCTCCATGTCCCCACGTCCCCCTGTCCCTAGGTCTCCATCCCTATGCTCCCACCCCCATGTCCCCCATGTCCCCCATCCATGTGTCTCCCATCTCCATATCCCCATGCCCCCAAGTGCCCCATCCCCATGTCCCCCAACCACGTGTCCTTCATCTCCTACTCCCCATGTCCCTTTGTCCCTCATCCCCACGTCCCCCATCCCCATGTCCCCATGTCCCTTTGTCCCTCATCCCCAAGCCCCCTACTCCCATGCCCCCCCATCCCCATGTCCCCCATCCCCACTTCCCCCTCCCAAACATTTCCCATCCCCACATCCCCATGTCCCCCATCTCCAAGCCCCCCATCCCCGCGTCCCCCGTCCCCACAGCCGCTCACCGTGCAGCCATCCTCGGTGACCCCATAGGTGAAGCGGCTGTTTCCTTCGGCCCTGATCTCGATCTCGTTGGCTCCCTGGAGCAGCAGAGCCTTCTTCAGGTTGCCGGTTTCCTGGTCCATGTAGGCGACGCTGTTCTTGCAGTGGTAGGTGACGTTTTGGGTGGCCTCGGTGGACATCAGGCGCAGGAAGGTCAGTTGGATGGCAACGTCAGCCGGGTTGGAGCCCTCACCGCCGTACTCAAACTGCGGGCGAAGAGGCGTTAGGGACCAGATGGCGCTGCATCACTTTGCCCCACATCTCCCCCCCTGGAGCCCATCGGCCCACCTGGAAGCCGTCGCTCATCGTCTCGCCAAACCAGACGTGCTTCTTCTCCTTGGGGTTCTTGCTGAGGTACCAGTTCTTCTGGGCAATGGTGGCTTGCGTGGGGTAGACGCACGTCTCGCCTGTCTCCATGTTGCAGTAGACCTTGATGGCGTCCAGGTTGCAGCCCTGGTTGGGGTCGATCCAGTACTCGCCTGCGGGGCAACAGATGGGGTCAGGGGGCAGCGAGGGGCTGCGGGGTGAGGAGGGATGGGGGGAGGTGAGGAGTGGAGGCAGGATATGGGGAGGGGCGTGAGGAATGACCAGGAGGGGAGGGGGTTGAGGTGAGGAGTGGCCATGAGAGTTGGAGTCGGAGGTGGGGAGGAGGAATAAGGGATGGGGATGGTGGGGGGGGGGGGCCACGGGAGATGAGGATGGAGGTGAGGATTGGCCAAAAGGGATGGGAGGGGAGGAGGAACTGGAGATGGAGGTAAAGGGGAGGAAGAGGAGATGGGGACAGAGGTGAGGAGAAGTGATGGAAAGCAGGGGTAGAGGTCAGAAGAGAAATAAGAGATGGGGATGGAGGTAAAGGGGAGGAACAGAGGATGGGGATGGAGGTGAGGAGCAGCCACTGGGCACGGGGATGGGGAGAGGAATAGTCCATGGGGATGAGGACAGAAGTGAGGCAACCACGAGGAACAGAGGATGGAGAAATAAGAAGTGAGAAGCCGTGAGAGGTGCAAAATGGGAGGAAAACCCATGAGAGATGGAGAAAGGAGGTGAGAAACGGCCGTGGGAGATGGAATACGGAGGGATAAATAAGGAACAGCCGTGAGAGGGGGAGGATGGAAGGATGAAGGTGAGGAAGAGCCGTGAGAGACGGAGGGGGTGGGTGAGAGCATCCAGGAGGTGAGGGGTGGGTGGGAAAGACGGAGGCGAAGATCCGTGGGTGATGAAGACGGAGGGACGGAGGTGAAGGGCAGATAGGAGGGATGGAGGTGGGAGCATCCAGGAGGGATGGAGCTGAGGAGGACCCTGGAGGCGCTGGGCGCTGCTGGGGGGCACTGACCGCTCTTCCAGTCGCCGTGGCACATCTTCAGGTCCCGGCAGGTGCGTGCTGGGTTCTTGCGGGTGCCTTCGGGGCTGCGGATGTTCTCGATCTGTTGGCTGAGGCTCTTCAGGGTGGTGTCCACCTCCAGGTCACGGTCGCGCATCACGTTGGCATCGTCGGCTCGGTAGTAGCGGCCGCCGTCGTGCGCCTTCTCTTGGGGTGGCTGAGGCAGGAAGCTGAAGTCGAAGCCGCCGCTGGGGGGGCCGGGAGGACCTGGGGGGCCAGGAGGGCCGGGGGGACCCTGCAGGAGGAGGAGGAGGGCGGTGAGAGTGGAGCGAAGGCAGCAGACCCGGGTGGGCAGCGGCGGTGGGGTGGATACGTACAACAGGGCCGACTTCACCGGTGCGACCGCGGGGGCCGGGGGGGCCGATGGGGCCGGGCAGCCCGTTGAGACCGTCTTTGCCGGCGGCACCGGCGGAGCCAGGAGGACCCTATGGGAGAGGAGAGGTGGTGAGCACAGATGGGACCCCAGCGCCGTGGGGGGACGCGTCCCCTGTGCGGCCCCACGATGCTCAGCCCTGGATGGATGTCTGTGCGTCGGGGACTTACACGTGGACCGGCGGGACCAGAAGCACCAGAAGGACCTTGTTCACCAGGAGCGCCCTGTGCAAAGCGGGGCAGAGAGAAAGTCCTGTGAGCATCTCAGGACGTGGGGCAGCACCCGCTGCTGCCATCCCCACACCTGGCGGCACTTACAGGAGGACCAGGTGGGCCCTGGAGACCGGAGAAGCCTCTGTGACCCTTCATGCCTCTGTCACCCTGTTCACCGGTTTCGCCTTTGTCACCACGAGGACCTTGGGGACCCTATGGGAGGAGATGAGCTGAGCACAACCCAAAGAGCACGCCGTCCCCACGTCCATGGGGACGAGGAAGGACGAAGGACAGAGGAGGGGGGCACCAACTTACAGCAGGACCACGAGCACCAGCGGGACCAGGGGGGCCGGCGGGACCAGCGGGGCCCTGGGACAGGAGGGAAGGGGATGGTCAGAGCATCGTCCCACAGCAACACCCCAAGTGGGACGAAGGGTCGCCTCCCCCCGGTGGGCAGCCCCCTCCTGTGCCGGGATCCAAGCGCAGGGACAGTTCTGACCCAAACCTCAGTCGAGTCAGTGCTCAGATGGAGAATTGGGGCTGGGAGGGAGCGGATGGGGCCCTCCATGAGCAGAGCAGCACTTACGGTCTCACCGCGATCTCCATTTTTGCCAGCAGGACCGACGGGGCCGGGGGCACCGGGGGCACCGGGAGCACCAGGGGGGCCGGCAGGGCCGGTCTCACCACGGTCACCCTGAGAGGAGGAAGAGGAAGAGGAGGAGGCAGAGCAGACATAAGCGTGGATCAGCACAGCCTCGCCACCCCAACCCAGCACCCCACCCCTGGGCACTCACCTTGGGACCAGCAGCACCGTCACGACCGGGGGCACCTTCAGCACCGGGAGCACCCTATGGGACAGCAAGACCCCCCGAAGCCCCTCGTTAGGATGAGGATGCTAACGAAGGGGGGACCCATCGCTGAGCCCAGCATCCACGAGTGCCACGAGCACATCCAGCCTTCACCCTACCTCACGTCCAGCTTCACCAGGGGGACCAGCAAGGCCAGGGGGGCCCATGGGGCCGGGAGGACCGCGTTCACCAGGGGAACCTGAGGGACCCTGCTTGCCGGGTTCACCCTATGGAGAAGAGAGCGCAGAGGCGTCGGACACCAGGAGCACCCATCAGCCACACGGTGAGCTGGGGGGTCCCACGGGGGTACTCACAGAGGGGCCGGGCAGGCCGGGGAAGCCTCTTTCACCTCGCTGTCCTGGGAGACCGACGACACCGCGCTGACCGGCGATACCTTGGGGTCCGGGGGTGCCGGGAGCGCCCTGGGGGGGACGAGCAGCACCTCCATGTGGGCACCTCCGGATGGAGGGCAGAACCACGGGGTGACACGGCCTGGTGTCCGTGGAGGGGTCACGCTGTGGGGTGACTTACAATGGGACCGTCAGCGCCGGGGGAGCCTTTCTCGCCAGGGGGTCCGGGGGGGCCAGCAGGGCCAGGTTCACCGGGGCGGCCAGCAGGGCCGGTCTCACCGCGGGGTCCTTTGCCACCTTCCTTACCGCTGGGGCCGGGGGGGCCGGGAAGGCCGATGTTACCCTGGGTAAGGGGGGGGGGGGGTGATGCAGTCAGACCCCCCCGCAGGGTGGCTGCGCGGTGCCAGCGGCGTCCGGTGCCAAATGGGTCACGGTGGCCACGTGGAGCTGCCTGGAGCTCTGCCCGGCATCCACACAACAGCACGGTGCCAGCGGCCCCCCCACACCCCCCGTCCCGCCGCTGCTGTGGGGCGCAGCACTTACGGAGGGGCCGGGGGGACCAACTCTTCCAGCAGCACCAGGGAAACCAGTAGCACCCTGCGAGGGAGAAACGCTGCGGTCAGAGGGGCTGCACGGAACACGGGGGCACCATCAGAACCAGCGGCCAGGAGGGAGGCGCTCACCCCACGGGGGGGTACAGCTTTGAATGTGGGGGGGAGGTGGGAGAAACGAGCCGTCTTCACCCACTGCACCTCCCACCCCCCTCATGGGACCGGCCCCCCCTCCCCACGCATGATGCTGCCGGCCCAAACAGCTCCCATAGTTTGGGGGTGAGATGCAGGAGGGGCTGAGCCACCCATGGGTGCACACCCCCACCTCCCCCCAACCCGGGGAGCCGTGCAACCCCCCCACAAGATCCATATACTTACAGGGGGTCCAGCGCTTCCGCGAGCGCCTTTGGGACCGGGAGCACCAACAGCACCCTGCAGTTGAGGGGGGAGGAAAAGAGGGGTGAGCAACACTGTGGAGGTTCTCCTTGGGGGGCACCTGGGGGGGGGGGACTTACGGCAGGGCCGGGAGCACCAGTGGGGCCAGCAGGGCCAGGGGGACCAGCGTCACCTTTGGCTCCAGCATCCCCAGTTTCACCTTTAGCACCAGGCTGGCCATCGGCACCCTATGGGACAGAGCATCGGGGTGAGCGAGGGTGAAGTGTGGGGTGGGGGAAATCCGAGGGGGGGGGGGGAGAGCATCTGCAAGGACACTTACAGGAGGGCCAGCAAATCCAGCAGGACCGGGGGGGCCGGGCTCACCACGGTCACCCTAAAGGGGGAGGAAAAGAGGGATAATGGCCGTCACATCAGTTATGGGGTGGCCAAGGATGCCAGCGCGGCCGAGCCATGCGGTGTTGCAGACACTTACAGGAGCACCACGGGCACCAGTGGGCCCAGCAGGGCCGGGGGGGCCAGCTTCACCCTGACGGAGGGGAGGAAGAGGAGAGAAGGCCGTGAGGTCAGAGCAGCGGTATGGGGTCGGTGTGGGACGCGGGGACACCTCCCCATAGCGTGCAGGTGAAAGATGCCCCCACCTTGTCACCAGGAGCACCAGCGGGGCCGGGGGGGCCGATGGGGCCGGTCAGACCGCGGAGACCATCTTTGCCAGGAGCGCCGTCAGCACCTTTGGGACCGGGGTCACCCTGCGTGGGGGGGAGAAGGCACAGAGGGTCACCTGTGGGGTACGGCCCGGAGCGTCCCGCTGCTCTGCGCCCCATAAGGACCACAACCCCCCTTGGCTCGGGGAAGAGCCGCGCATGGGGGGCACTGGGATGCCCCTGCAGGCGGTGAGCGGCTGTGGGAGGGGAGGGGGCTGCAGGCAGAGGGTGAATGGGGGGCATTGGGAGAAGGGGGGGGGGGGGGGGCACGCACTCTGTCACCCTTGGCGCCTGGCAGGCCGGCAGCACCGCGTTCTCCGGGCATCCCCTGCAAGCCGGGGGGGCCTTGGTTTCCGGGGGCACCGGGAGCACCGGCGTCACCCTGGGGAAGAAACACAGCGATGGAGGTTAGTGAGAAATCAGCGCCGTCTCTGCAAGAGAGCCCCGTTCCGCAGCCATCCCCACCTCCCTCCACCCCCCAAAAAGCAGAACCCCCCCATACCCACCTTAGCACCATCGTTTCCGGGAGCACCGTTAGCACCACGAGGACCCTGAGGGCCGGGGGGGCCTTGGACACCGCGCTCACCGGGGAAACCTCTCTCACCCTGCAGGAGGAGGAGAGGAGCTGAGTGCGGCCGTTCGGAGCAAGGGGGGGGGGGGGGGGGATGAAGGGGGGCTGAGGGGCTTCAACTCACCCTGGCACCGGCGGGACCGGGGGCACCGGCATCTCCGGGGACACCCTATGGATGGGATGGAGGTTATGGGGTGGAGGTTATGGGGTGGAGGTTATGGGGTGGCGCATTGAGGCACCGACTCGGGTTGATGTCCGTAGGGATGGTGATGGCGCACTCACCTGCTCACCGGGTTTGCCAGCCTCTCCTGGGGGGCCAGCAGGGCCAGGAAGACCCTGCAGGGGAAAAGGAGGAGAGGTGGGGGGTGAGAATGTGGGATGCAAAGGGGGGGTGGCACCGCTGTCACCACGAGGTGTCGTCCCCTCACCTGGAAGCCGGGGGCTCCGGCGGGGCCTTGTTCACCTCTCTCTCCAGCGGGACCCTGCAGGAGGGGGGAGAAAAGTGAGGGGGGGGTTGGGGGGGCGGCGGAGCACCCACTGCATCAGTAGTGCATGGTGGGGGGGGGGGGACACAGATACTCACAGTGGGGCCGGGGGGACCCTGGGCACCGGCTTCACCATCCTTACCAGCAGCACCCTGAGGGGGGAGGAGGGGCTCAGAGCACTGCGTGCACCCATGGGTGCTGGGAGCGCGTGGGGCAGAGAGCTGTGAGTCTATAGGGCTGAGCTGTGAGCCTACAGGGCAGAAAGCTGTGAGCCTATGGGGCTGAGCTGTGAGCCTATGGGGCAGAGAGCTGTGAGCCTATGGGGCTGAGCTGTAAGTCTATGGGACAGAGAGCTCAGAACTTATGGGGCTGAGCTGTGAACTTACGGGGCTGTGAGTCTATGGGGCTGAGCTGTGAGCCTATGGGGCTGTGAGTCTATGGGGCTGTGCACTGTGAGCCTATGGGACAGAGAGCTCAGAACTTATGGGGTTGAGCTGTGAAATGGGACAGAGAGCTCAGAACTTATGGGGTTGAGCTGTGAACCTACAGGGCTGAGTCTATGGGGCTGAGCTGTGAGCCTATGGGGCAGAGAGCCGTGAGACTATGGGGCTGTGAGTCTATGGGGCTGAGCTGTGAGCCTATGGGGCAGAGAGCTGTGAGCCTATGGGGCTGTGAGTCTATGGGGCTGTGAGCCCCATAGATTCATACGCTGTCAGCTTATGGAGCTGTGCTGTGAGCCCATAAGGCCATGCACTGTAAATCTATGGGGCTGTGCTGTACTGTGAGGTTATGGGGCTGCACTGTGAGCCCGTGGGGCTGTGCTGTAAATCTATGGGGCTGTGCAAGACTGTGAGATTATGGGGCTGTGTGCTGTGAGTCTGTGGGGCTGGGCTGTGAGCCAATGGGGCTGCGCGCTGTGAGCCTATGGGGCAACGTGCTGTAAGCTTATGGGGCTGTGCTGCGAGTCTGTAGGGCCAAGCACTTTTGTGAACTTGTGGGGCTGTGCTGCGAGCTGATGGGGGCTGCATGCTGTGAACCTGCAGGGCTACAGCGTGAGCCTATGGGGCTGTGCAGTGAGCCTATAGGGCTGTAGTGGGAGCCTATGGGGCTGTGCAGTGAGCCTATGGGGCTGTAGTGGGAGCCTACAGGGCTGTGCACTGTGAGCCTATGGGGCCACGTGCTGCGAGCCTATAGGGCTGTAGTGGGAGCCTATGGGGCTGTAGTGGGAGCCTATGGGGCCGTGCACTGTGAGCCTATGGGGCTGTGCACTGTGAGCCTATGGGGCTGTGCACTGTGAGCCTGTGGGGCTATAGAGGGAGCCTATGGGGCTGTGCATTGAGCCTATAGGGCCACATGCTGCGAGCCTATAGGACTGTAGTGGGAGCCTATGGGGCTGTAGTGGGAGCCTATGGGGCTGTAGTGGGAGCCTATGGGGCTGTGCTGTGAGCGAGGTGTGGGGCAGGACAGAACTGTGGCATCCCTGGAAGGAGATTCCTGCCACGTCTCCTCCCTGCTGCCCTGGATCCTGAGCTGCTGGCAGCTTCCAGCCTGGACCGATGGCCACCAGAGCTGCTGTTCCCAATCCCCATCTGGGGTTTTCCGGCCCCATAGATCTGCCCCTAGCAATACTCACAACAGCACCAGGGGGGCCGGGAGCTCCTCTCTCACCGGGTTTGCCAGGCTCACCCTAAAAGCAAGAGAGTGGGGTGAGACGTGCGTCAAAATCGCAGCGCCGTGGGATGGACCCCCCTGAGCCCCCCCCCAAACTGTGGGGCTGTGTGAGACCTGTGCCTCAGATCTGACATGAAACCCTCGTGCACCCCAAACCTGTGGGCAGACCAAACCCCCCCATTGGAGCACCCCATCCATGCGCACTCACCGCAGCACCTTTGGGACCGGGGAAACCCATCACACCGGCTTGACCTCTGGCTCCGGGGGGGCCGGGGGGGCCGGGGCGGCCATCTTGACCAGCGGGACCCTGAGGTGGGAAGAGCAAAGAACCCGTCAGTGAACTGCACGGTTATGGGGCGAGGAAGGGGGGGTCTATAGGGGTTACTTACCGGGGGTCCGGTTTTGCCGTCGGGACCGGGGCTGCCGGGGCTTCCAGTCAGACCCTGGGAGGAGCGTTAGGGCCGGGTCAGGGCACGGGGCTCGGGGCGGCTTTGGGGGTGGACGTGGGCAGGGCCGGCTGTTGGCTCTGCCCGCCGCACGGCGCCCCCGCCGCGCTCACCTTGGCACCGGGGAGACCGGGTTCTCCGGGGCGTCCGGCTTCACCGGGGGATCCTTTGGGGCCGACGGCACCGGGGGAACCGCGCTCTCCGGGGGGACCCTGAGAGAGAACGGAGGTTATCGAGATCCGGGATGGGGAGGGGGCGCAGAGCTGCGCTCACGCAGGTAGGAAAAAAAAACCCACCTTGGGACCGGCGATGCCGTCAGCACCGGGGAAACCGCGGCTACCGGGAGCGCCCTGCGAGGGGTGGGAGAACGGTCAGAGCGGGGTGGGGGGACCCTATGGGGCACAGCCGTGGGGCCGAGCAGCCGAGATGCTCCAAGGAAACCTCGAGGCTCGTGGGATGCCGCGGGGACATCGGCGTTTCCATCGGGCTGAAGCCGGGGGGAGGACAAGGCGGACTCACCCGTTCTCCTGCAGGACCGGGCAGCCCAGCAGGGCCGGGCTCTCCACGAGCTCCTCTCTTGCCTTCCTCACCGGCGGGGCCGGGGGGGCCTTGGACACCAGCGGGACCCTGCGGGGGGAGAGCGGGGTGAGCGGCCGCGAGGAGACGCTGAGCCGGGGCTGCGCTGAGGTCGGTGGCTCCTGGGGACACTTACGGGTTCGCCTTTGGCTCCGGTGTCACCTTTGTTGCCTGGAGCGCCGGGTTCGCCCTGGGAAAGAGGAGGGGAGATGCTCAGAACCGTGTTGGTGGGAGCGGGGAGGGGGTGCTGAGCCCCCCCGGCCCCGGTGCTGGCAGCTCGTAGCGCCGTGGGAGTGCGGAGATGCGCCCGGTGGGGCGGTGCACCGATGGACCAAAGGATGGAGCCATGGCAACGCCATCGACTCGGTGCCCCATCGCCATCCCAGCGCTGGAACGAAGGGCTGAGAGCCGACCACAGGGCGGGCGGAGGGGTGGAGGGGGGATGCGGGGGTACTCACGCTGTTCCCTTTGGGTCCGGGGGCACCGCTGGGACCTTGGGGTCCGGAGGGACCGCGAGCACCGGGGAAGCCGGGGGCACCGGCGATGCCAGGAGCGCCCTGAGGGACGGGCAGAGGGGCGGTGAGGGCGAGGGACCCCCGAACCGGGAACCGCGTGCGGCAGCGCGACGCGACGCCAACAACTCACCGTAGCACCTTTGGCACCGGGTTGACCGTCGGCACCGGGGTTACCCTGGTGGAGAGAAAGAGGAGGAAGAGGAAGGGTTACGTGGGAGCCCGAGGGACGCGAGGCTGAAGGGCGGGACGCCGTCGGGGGGAACTCACGGCGGGACCGGCAGCGCCAGCTGGGCCGGGGGGACCGGGTTCGCCACGGGCGCCTTGGGGACCTTCGCTACCGCGAGCACCTTGGGGACCTGTTTCGCCCTGGGGAGGAAGAGGAGGGAGGAAGAGTCAGGGCCGGGCCGCCCGCAGCCGCACCGCTCCTCCTTTCCGCGCAGCGCAGCCGTTGGCGGCGCCGGCCCCGTTGCCACCGACGGGCGCTGCGGAGCACGGGGGAGGAAATCCCCCATCCCACCTCCCCCAAAACCCCCAGCCGGGCTGTGGGGCCTCGGCCGAGGGGCGGAGGTCTTACCTTAGCGCCAGCAGCGCCGGGGAAGCCGGGGGGACCCGCGGGACCGGTTGGGCCCTAAGTAGGGGGAGAGGACGGATGCGTCAGACGAGAACAGCGCGGCGCATCGGCCTTACCGGGAAGCGCGGCTCTGGGATGGGGACCCTTCGCAGGAGATCCCCCCCCCCAGGCCTGGCCGGGGGGAGCTCGGAGGGTTGGGGGCACTCACAGGAGGACCGGCAGCACCGGGAGCACCGTCGTTACCGCGAGCGCCCTGAGGGAGAGAGGCGGCCGTGAGCTGCGGCGATGGGGGGCGCGATGGGGTGCCGAGGGGGTCCGAGCCCCGGGTTCCCCAATACTCACAGCGGGACCGGATGGACCGGGGCGGCCTCTCTCGCCGGGAAGACCGCGAGGACCCTGCGGAGGGACAGAAGGGTCAGGGTGGGCTGCTTTCCCTTTAACATCTCTGTGCCCCCTGGCCCCAGTGATGCTCTCGTTGCTAAGCCCCCCTCCCCCCACCTCCCCTAGGGATGCAGCCCCTCAGGGGGCAGTGAAGGGGGGGGACTCCCAGCACCCACCCAGCACCCACCCAGCACCCACCCAGCACCCACCCAGCACCCACCCAGCACCCACCCAGCACCCACCCAGCACCCACCCAGCACTCACCATCTGCCCAGGAGCGCCGTTCTCTCCAGGGCTGCCAGGCTCACCCTAGGACAACAAATAATAATAACAACAATATGCCAAAAAAAAACCAAATTGGGGTTTTCTGCCCCAAAGTGGCAGCAGCGGGGGTGGGTGGCTGGGTGAGCTGCTCCAGCAGCTCTGCTCACCTTGGGACCAGCGGGGCCAGGCTCACCCTTGGCACCATCCAAACCACTGAAGCCCTGGGGGGCAGAGGAGGGGGGTCAGCATCAGTGCCCCCAACCCCCCACCCCCTCCCAACTCATTGGCTGGGTGTTGGGGTTCCATGGGGGTTTCCTCGGCTTGGGGGTGTCCTCAGTTCGCCCCACATCTCAAGGGGGGATGCAGAACTCACTCTGTGTCCCTTCATGCCCGGCAGACCAGCAGTTCCAGGGAGGCCGCGTGCGCCCTACAAGGAAAGGCCGTGGGGTGACACAGAGCCACGGGTCCCCGTGCCCCCGTCCCTTGTGTGCTGTGCACGCCGTGGGCCCCCCAACCATGGGGGGAGCCTCACCTGGGGGCCAGGGGGTCCACGCTCGCCAGGACGGCCGGGTTTGCCAGCTTCACCCTATAGACAAGGACATGGTTGGTGGCGCAGCCCCACAGCGCTGAGCCCTCGGGGAGGAAGGGGGGGGGTCAGTGCCACCAGACAGGGAGGGGGGGTCCGACCCTCTGCCACTTACATCATCGCCGTTCTTGCCAGGGGGGCCAGCGGGGCCGCGGGGGCCCATGGGTCCCTAGGAGATAAGAAAGGGGTGTGGGGGGGGGGGCTGTGGGGTGCAAGGCTTCCCATTGCTGCCCCTTCCCAGCAGTGCTGGGGGTTGGGGGGCAGAGCTGCAGTTCCTGCACTTACGGAGGCACCAGGCTCGCCGGGTTCACCAGGGGGACCTTGGAAACCTTGAGGGCCCTGTGGTTCAGTGGGGGAAAAAAAGGGGGGGAAAAATGGGTCAGAAAAAGGGAAAGCTGGGTCTGAAGACCCCGATGATGAGTTCAGACCCCCCCTTCCCCATCCCATGTGGATCCCCATCACTGTGGGCTTCCTTATGCATGGGGGGGGGGGGGGGATGCTGCATCCTGCCCTCATCCAACCTGCGCCCACCCCTGCCACCAAGGGCACCCAGACCAAAGGGTCCCTGGGGGGCTTGGCCCCAAAAATGAGCTGAGGAGGAGGAGGAGGAGATACTCACAGGAGCACCAGGAGGGCCAGGGAGACCACGGGGTCCAGCAGGGCCCTGGGGGGGGACAAGGAGACAGAGCTGAGCGCGTGCCGCCCCCCTCCCCATCCTCGTCCCGTTGCTGCATCAGCACCCCATCCCCACCCCATTCCTACCCCACTGACGTCTCCACTGCCACCCCATTTCTGTCCCAGCGCCATCCTGCACCCATCCCCAGCACCTTGGCTCCTTACCGCCCTGCTGACGTCCCTCTTGCCCCCCTCACATCTCTGTCCCCTGCACCTATTTCAGTCTCCGTTTTATTGCTGCCTTATTGTCACCCGCCGCTGCTGCCTTTCTGATGTCCCCATACCAGCCCAATCCCTCTTTCCATTGCCACCCCATCCCTGTCCCATTGCTACCCCTCTGGTGTCCTTATTGCTACCCATTACCCACCCCCATCTCCACTCCATCCTTGTCCCACCGGCACCCATCCTCATCTCTGTCCCCATCACCACCCCTTCTTGCCCCCGTTGCCGCTCCATCCCTGCCTGCAATCCTACCCTATTCACCTCTCCATTGCTACCCAACCCCTTTCCCAGTCACCATCCCCTTGCTGACCCCATCGTCACCCCTTCTTGTCCCCATTGCCATCCTATCCCTGCCCCCATTCCCACCTTACTGATGCCCATGTTGTTACCCAGTCCCTTTCCCTATCACCACCCCTTGCTGTCCCCACTGCCACCCCCCATCCCTCTTCCCCTTTCCATTCCACCTGACCCCATGGCCACCCCATCCCTGTTCCCAGCACCACCTCATCACTGTCCCCATTGCCACCCCATTTCCGTCCCCATTAACACCCCGTCCCCGCTCCCCTTGTCACCCCCATCCCTGACCCCATTAACACCCCATCCCTTTCCCCTTGCCGCTCCACCTGTTCCCATTGCCACCCCATCCTTATTGACACCCCAACACCGTCCCCACTGCCACCCCACCTCTGTCCCCACTGCCACCCCACCCCTGTCCCCATCACAGCCCCGCAGCCCCCACCTCCCTCCCCCCACACCCGAGCTGCACCCCCAGCCCCCCACTCACCATGGGGCCGGGCACCGCCATGCCACCCGATTTCTCATCATAGCCGTAAGACATTTGAGGAGCGAAGTTCTGTGGGGCAGAGGGAGAAAAAGGGCTGAGCAGGAAGGGGGGGAAGGACAGGGGGAAACCCCAGCCATGGGTTGTGCTGATGAGGACCCCCCCATACTCACTCCGCCGAGGCCTGGAGGTCCTGGAGGGCCTGGGGGTCCGGGGAGGCCAGGCTGTCCAGGGATGCCATCTCTGCCAGGGGGGCCGGGGAGTCCCTATGGGGGGGGAAGGGAGGGGGGGAGAGGGGGTGAGCAGCAGTGGGGCAGCCAGTGTGGGTGTGTGTAGGGCCGGGTGCCTGGGGTACAAACCCTGTCTCCTCTGGGGCCGGTGTCTCCTTTAGGACCCTGTAGGGGAAAGGTGAGGGGGGGGCGGTTATGATCCCGTAATTCGGTCCCCTAATATGATCCCAAATGGGGATCCGGGGGGGGGGGGTTTGGGGGCAGCCAAAGGGTTTGGAGGCGGCGGTGGTTACCTCTACTCCAGCACTCTCTGGATAGACGGGGGAGGCTGCGGGAGGAAGGAGCTGCGTTGAGATGGGGGGCAACCCCCCAAAAGCACCCCGGAGAGGGGCGGGGAGGGATGGGAGCCGGGGGGGGGGGGGGGGGAGCGGTACCGTCGACATCGGGGCAGATGGGGCAGCATTCTCCGAAGGGGATTTCGGCGTTGGGGCAGTCGGAGGTGTCCTCGCAGATCACCTCGTCGCAGAGGATGTTGCCGCTGTCGCAGACGCAGATCTGGCACGGTTCGGGTTTCCACACATCCTTATCGTTGTACGTCAGCCCGTCCTGGACGCAGCTCCCGGTCTGGACTGAGGGGGGTGGGGGGGTGGGGGGGGGGGGGAAGGGGGTACAGGGGGGAGTCAGTGAGGAAAGGTTGCGCTCCCCCCCCGCCCCGCAGCGCTGCCGCTCGACAGCGCCGTTCTCCCTTCATCTGGTTCTCATCAACCCGGCTCTGTGACACGGGAAAAGCACCGCCGCCATCGGCTCTTCCCACTTAGTCTGGAATTTAAACAAAACCCCCGTCCGGCAGCCGCGTCCCAAAGCCGGGGGCCAAGGAAAATAGCGGGGGGGGGGGGATGGGGGGTGCGGGGCGGTGCCGGGATCGGGGGATCCCCCCCTCGTCTGGGCTGAAATTAGAGCCGGGATGAGGCGGGATGGGGCCAGATGTGGGAGCTGCCGAGTGTGGGGCGGCTGCCAGAGAGTGGGGCGGCCCCATAGTGGAGCCGGGGGGGCCGGGAAAAGGGGAGGGGGGGGGGGGTTGCGGGGCCGCACCGCTGCGCGATGGCAAAGGGGGAAAAGGGGAGAAGCCCTGTAACGAAGTGCGCGGGGTTGGAGAGAATCAAAAGGCCGAAAAATGAAATGAAAGAAATGAAATGAAAGCAAGATGTCGTGCTGTGTCCCCCCGTCCTCCCCCCTCCCCCCCCCCAAAAAAAAAATAAAAATAAAAATAAAAATGCGAGGGCAAAGCGCAAAGAAATGCAAAATCGCCGCCGCCAACAACGCGACATCGCCAACTCCGACAATGCAACAACGCCGACCCCGAACTGCAAAGCTGACCCCCAAAAAAAGCAGAGCGCTGCCACCCCTAAAAAAAAAAGGCGAAATGTCACCCCCAGAAATGCAGGATTGAGCCCCAAACAAAAAATGGAACAGCAAAGTGCAAAGTTGCCCGCGGTGCTGCGGGCGTTGCACAACGCGCCGAGCCAAAGGAGAGCGGCACAGCGGGTGGGAATGGGCCCAGGAGGGAAACTGCCCCGAAAAGAGCCACAAAACCCGTAAAGCCACACAGAACCGAAGCCCTGGGAACGGCCGATGCTCGGAGCAACGCGGCGCAGCCTGGCGCCACCCCGCTGCCACCCCACTGCCACCCCGGTGCGCCCCATCTCCGCAGCGGCAGCGGCGCGGCTCTCGGGGCGCCCAGTGACCCCATTTGTGCCCCCCGCCCACCCCACGCTGCACCCCGCAGACGGACGGGACGCTCCGCTCCCCCCCGCCCCGATGTCTGGGCAGCGCTATGGGGCGGCCGGAACGTTTTCCTTATGAATCATCTGAGACTTTTCTAATTCTTTCCTGATGGCTTTCGCAGAGCCGGGGGCCGGGCCCCTTCTCCCCTCTCCTCCCTCTCCCCGCTCCCCCCTCTCCTCGCTCTCCCCATATCCCACCTCCTCTCCCCGCTCCCTCCACCCTTCTGCCCTCCTCCTCCTCTTGGCCGCAGCCCCACGCGCCCCACGCGCCCCACTCCTCTCCCAGCCCCATTCACCCCTATTTAACTCCGTTCTCCTTCTCTTCTTCCCCACGGCACGCACCCCTCTCTCCACCCCATCCCTCCGCCCGCTACTTACTGTCCTCTTCTCCTTGCCCGCGGGTGAGTAGTACAGTCGCTGCTATCAACAGCAGTAACCGAGAATCCACAAAGCTGAACATGTCTAAATATTAGACATGTAGACTCTTTGGGGCTCTTTGTCTTAAGGTCGGGTCATTCAGGGCCGATCTCACTCCGCAGCTCCAATCCAGACCCCAGCAGAAACTTCCTACTGCCTTCCCACCGCTCCGCCTGCCCTTATATACGGTCCGGCGGCGCCGAGAGGTGGGACCCATCATAGCCTGCGCGGGAGCGCACGGGGGATTTTGGACGGCCCCTCAGCCAATGGGAAGGGACCCGCCGTCCCCCCATCCCCCCCCAGTCTGCACACGCATACATGGCACCCCCAGAGCGGGGAGAGCGGGGTGGGATGGGGACCCCGAAGAAGTTGGGATGGGGATCCCAAAGAGGATTGGATCCCGAAGCGCTTGGAATGGGGAACCTCAAAGAGTTTGGGATGGGGACACCGAAGCGTCTGGAATGCGGACCCCAAAAGAGTTGAGATGGGGACCCCAAAGCACCTGGGTTAGGGACGCCAAAGTGGTTGAGTTGGGGACCCCAAACTATCTGAGATGGGGACCCCAAAGCACATGGAATGGGGACCCCAAAGTAGCTGAGTTGGGGACACAAAACTATTTGAGATGGGGACCCCAAAGCAGTTGAATTGGGGACCCTAAAGTAGCTGAGTTGGGGACACGAAACTATTATTTGAGATGGGGACCCCAAAGCACATGGAATGGGGACCCCAAAGCAGTTGAATTGGGGACTCCAAAATAGTTGAGTTGGGGGCTCCAAAACACCTGGAATGAGGATCCCAAAGAACTTGTGACACTTGGGGATGCCAAAGTGGCTGGGATGGAGACCCCAGAGAGGTTGAGTTGGGGACCCCAAAGCTCTTAGGATGAGGACCCCAAAGTATTTGGGATGGAAACACCAAATCATTTGGGACGGGGACCCCAAAGTGTTTGAAATGGGGGATTTACTGCAGTTGGTATGGGGACCCCAAAATGTTTGCTATGGGGACCCTGAAGCGATGGATTTGGGGACACCAAAGCTGGAACGGGAGCCCTGAATGTTCTGGGATTGGGACACCGGGGTGCTTTGGGATGGGGACATCAAAGCAGATGGGACGGAGATCCTGAATCATTCGGGATGGGGACCCCGGAGTGGTTGGGGTGTGGGGGCTTTGGGGTGTTTTGGGGGCTTTTCTCATGGCTGTGTGCTGTGGATGTGGGTGGAGGCGGCGCTCTGTGGGTCCGGGTGCCACGCAGCCCTACGCAGATGTGTGCCCCCATTTGGGGCTGCGAGAGCCCCCTCCCCCTGTGCCCCACACCGTGCCCCCACCCACGGCCCAGAGCTGCCCCCGCCGCCCCATGGGGTCCCTCAGCGCCTCCCGTCCCCACAGGCCGAGCTGCCCCCACTGCACCCACGGCCCCAACCAGGAGACGAAGACACCCAAAAACTGCAGCAGGGACCCACAGATTTGTGGGGGGGTTTTTCTTGCACTTTTCCCCCCTCTTTCCCATTCTTTCAGCCCATTCTTTCTCCCTTTCTCTCCCTCTCCTTTTCTTCCTCCCCCCCTGGCACGCCTCCACCGCTGTTTCCACATTTGCAGAGCCACGTTGGTTGGAAAAAGAAAAAGCTCTCTGACAATAATCCACAGCGCACCGTGCAATTTGGGGAGGCTGTAATTACGCACCCAAAAAAACTGCCATGCATCCTCAGGGCCGCCCTGGGTCCACGGGATGGGATGGAGCCCCACGAAAGCCGTGTGGCACCGAGCAAAGGGGGGACCCCAGAGGGGATGGGGGGCAACGGGGCGAGCGGGGGGGGTTCGGATGTCACATGGCAAAGCAGTGGGGATGGATGGAGGGAACGGACCCCAAAGGCGACGACTGGGAGCAAAGAGCGTGGAGAGGGGGGGGGTTACAAAGAGGGGGGGTGGGGGGCAGAAGAGACACGTCAAATGGGAGAGGTAAAAAAAAAAACCACCCAAACTAAACGCCGCCGACCTCTCCAGGTCTTTTTTTCCGGGCTGTAACGAAAGGCGGAGAAGAAAAAAAAAAAAAGAAAGAAAAAAAATAGCGGCGATGGGCGCGCGTTGCTCGGCCGGCGGTGCGGAGCTGCGCTGGCCGCCGTTCAGCGCTGTATCTGCGCATCCGAGACACGTTGCAGCCCAAGGCTCCTCCAATCCGACCCCGGCGGCTCGCGAAGGCCCTGGCCCCGCTCCAGCCCCGAGATGTGTCTTTAATTTTTGCAGCATGACAGAAAAGAAAAGAATGTCATTCGCTTCTCCTTTTTTTTTTTTTTTTTTCTTTTTTTTTTTTTTTTCTTGCTGTTTTTCGTTTTCGTGTGCGTGGATGGGAGGGAAAAGGGAAAACGGGGAATGGGGCGGTTGGGGAAGGAGGGGGGGGGGGGGGGGGGGGATGGATGGTGCCACCTCATCAGCCGCCCGTCCCAGGAATGCGGGCTTTGGTGCAGGGATGGGGGGAGGGAGGGAAGAAATCCCCCCCCCCCTTTAAAAAAAAATATATCTAATAATATGTAAAAAAAAAAAAGGGATAAGCAGAATAAAAAGCTGGAAAAGCCATTAGGATGGGATGCGTGCTGGGAGCTGCAGGCCTGCTGCTGTGGGCGTCCATCCTGGATGGGGACAGACAGGGGGGTCCTGACCCCCCCCCCTCGTTCCAATGAGCCTCGCCGACCCCGCACACAAAAACTCCCCCCCAAAAAAGGCTTTTTTTTTTCCACCACCCCTCCAAAAAAAAATTAATGAAAATAATTAAAAAATAATAAAAGTTCTTTTTCCACCCGCCGAAACTTCGACGGCTGCAGCTTCGCCTCCGCAGACGAGGAGGGGGCGGCCGGGCCGCCCATCAGCAGGGCGCTGGGTTCGGGGTCGGGCCCTATAGAAACACGGCTCGGATGGGGCGGGGGGCTCCGGTTTGGGGTCGGGCCCTATAGAAACACGGTTCGGATGGGGCGGGGGGCTCCGGTTTGGGGTCGGGCCCTATAGAAACACGGCTCGGATGGGGCGGGGGGCTCCGGTTTGGGGTCGGGCCCTATAGAAACACGGCTCGGATGGGGCGGGGGGCTCCGGTTTGGGGTCGGGCCCTATAGAAACACGGCTCGGATGGGGCGGGGGGCTCCGGTTTGGGGTCGGGCCCTATAGAAACACGGCTCGGATGGGGCGGGGGGCTCCGGCTGCGGGCTTTGTGTGCCGGCGCCGCATCTGGAGCGCGTTAACTCCGTTCGGCAGCGCGCACACATGGAGCGGATTAAATCCCTTCTCGCTTTCCTCCCCGCCCCCCCCACCACCATCCATCACCCCCCTTCCTCACCCACGGCCCCGCAGTGCTCTCTGCACCCCCCCCCCATCTTCGCCCCCCCCCAGCGGCCCCGACACCCCAAATCCCAGAGCGAGGGCTGGGCGGGTGGAACCGGGGGTGCCTCAATGTGGGGTTGGGGAGTGCAGGTTTGGGAGCCCGCTGCTGTCTTAGGGCATCCTCAGAAAGGTGCTGGGGGGGGGGGGGGGGGGGGGATATTCCACCTTTTAGGTGTCGGTGGGGGGGTATTTGCCCTATAAAGATGAGGGGGGGCATCCCATCCCCCCAAAGGTAGAGGAGAACCGAGGGTGGGGGCACCGAGGGTGAGGGGATCCCAAGGACGTGGGGATCCCCAGCGTGGTGGTATCTCAATGGTGGGGGCACCCTAAGGGTGGGGGCGTCCCCAAGATGGAAGGGGTCCCAAGGAATGGGGGGGTGGGGGGGGGATCCCAAGGATTGGGAGGTGCTGAGGATGAGGGTGCCCCAAAAGTGCATCCTCCATCCTCCAAAAATGCTGAGCAGGGGGTGTTTCTCCCATGCAGGTACTGAGGGTGGGGGATTTCACTCCAAAAAATACATTGGGGGGGGGGGGGGGGAGAGGATATTCCTCCATAAAGATGCTGGGGGGGGGGGGGGGGGGGGGAGGATTTGACACTAAAATGATGCTGGGGAGTGGGATATTCCCCCAGAAAGAACGTGAGGAGGGGATATTGCCCCATAACGATGCTGAGGGTGGGGGATTTTTCCCCCCAAAAAAGATGCTGAAGGGAGGTTATGGGGGGGTATCCCCCCCCCCCCACCCTATAAAGATGCTGAGAGGGGGATATTGCCCCCAAAAGATGCTGGGGTGGGGGGGATATTCCCCTATAAAGACACTTGGGGGGGGGGGGGCGATACAGATGCTGAGGGAGGGGATGTTCCCCCATAGAGACGCCCGGTGGTCTTTCCCCACATCCCAACAGGGTCTGACCCCAAAGCTCAGCCCCATGGGGAGGGTGGGGGTCTGTGTGCCTCAGTTTCCCCCCCCCCACGGCCGCAGCCCACAGCCCGCCCCACCCCGGCTATTCCTGAAGCCCAGGCACCCTCCAATTGTGGCCGGCAGGGCAGAACCCCGTAATCACGGCACCGACTGCTGCCGCTATTTCCAGCCGTGCTCAAAGCAGCCATGGGCGTAATTGGCCTCCGGGCAGCCAGAGAGACGTGGCTCCTCGCCCTAAAATAGGACCTGCGTGTCCCACCGGGGACCCCCGGCCCTGGGGGGGGATGCAGGTGGATGGGGTGGGGGTTGTAGGGCGGCCCCGCGCTGCGTCCCCTGTGCGTGGGATAAGGGCTGTGGGGTCGGGGTTATGGAGGGGGTGGGGGGGCAAGGGCGAGGTGGGAGAATCACCCGAATGTGGGGTGGGGGGGTGTTTAGGATAGGGGCAACCTAAGGGTGGGGGGGGGGATCCCCAACGTGGGGGGATCTCAATGGTGGGGGCGCCCCAAAGGCAGCGGTCATCCCCAAATGTGGGCAGGTGTCAAAGGTGGGGGCACCCAAAGGGTGGGGGGATCCCAAGGGTGGGGGGATCCCAACATGGGGGCACCCCAAGAGCGGGGGCAGCCCTAAGGTAGAAGAATCCCCAACACAGGGAGGTTCCAAGAGTGTGGGGATCCCAAAGATGGAGGGATCCCAAGGATAGAGGTGTACCCAACACGGAGAGGGTCCTGAGGATGGGGGGGGGGGGGGATCCCAAGAAATGGGGGGGGTCCCAAGAATGAGGCTGCCCCAGTGAGGGCTTCCAAAGAGTGGAGGGGATCCCAAAGGTTGGAGCATCCCCAGCATGGGGAGATCCCCAAGTTGGGGGCACCCCAAGGGTGGGGGGGGGATCCCAAGGACAGGAGGATCCCCGACATGGGGACACGGCAAGGATGGGGACACCCAGGGGGCCTCAAGGACGGGGGGGATCCCAAGGATGGGGACACCCCAAGGGTGAGAGCATCCCAAGAGCGGGGGGAACCCGAGGATTGGGGGGGGGGGGGGGGTCCCAAGGATGGGGGCAGGGCTTTGCACCCCCATTGAGCAGCAGCAGCAGCCCAGCCCGGGCCCCCGCCGTCTCAGCTTGCAGAAGCTGAGATGGAAATTGTGAGGGACGAGGTAACACCGAATATTTTCCATTGCCCGTTTTCTTTTCTTCTCTCTCTTTTTTTTGCAGTTTCTTTCTTTTTTTTTTCTTTTTTTTTTTTCTTTTTTTTTTATTTTTCCTGCTTTATTTCACTCTTTGATTTCATGGAAGAATCCTCGCTCCCAGTCGTGGCCCCACACAACCCCCCCCCCCCCCCCCCCAGCCACAGTGATGCCCCCAACCCCATCCGAGTGGGACCACGGGGTTGGGAGGGATGCAGGGGGGACCCCTGAACCCATATTTCCCCCCCCCCAAAAAAAACCTCCTGGACCATGCAGAGGGATTCTCACCCCACATCCCCTGCAAAGGGCTGGGATGGGGTGGGAATGGGAATTGGGTATAGGGATGGGATGGGATGGGATGGGATGGGATGGGATGGGATGGGGGTGGGAATGGGATGGGGATGGGATGGGATGGGATGGGATGGGATGGGAATTGGAATGGGGATGGGGGTGGGAATGGAAATGGAAATGGGAATGGGGTAGAAAGGGGATGGGTAAGGTGAAGGGGATGGGGATGGAAATAGGGATGAGATGGGATGGGATGGGGAAGGGGATGGAGAAGGGGGAGGAGATGGGGTGGGGATGGGGATGGGGTGGAAAGGGGATGAGGATGAGAATGAGGATAGGGATGGGGACAGGACGGGGGTGGGGATGAGATGGGTTAGAAAGGGGATCAGAAAGGGAATGGGATAGAAAGGGGACGGGGAAGGGGATGGGAACGGGGTGGAAAGGGGATGGGATGGGGACGGCGCTGCAGACGAGGGCCAGGACTCCTCTCTGCCGGCCGGCTCCAGAGCCTGGCTGGGATTTCTGCGAGTGACCTCATCCCCAGGGCTGGGACCGAGATCCCGCTGCCACGTGGCCGAGGCGTGGGGCTGCCGCTGCCCGCCTCGCACCCTCCTCATCCTCGCTGTGTGGGGGCCACGGAGCTGCTGAGCCTCAGACCCTAAAAGCTCCCAGGGGGGCTGCAGGGACCCCCAGTGCTCGTGTGGGGGCAGAGCTGTAGGGTCCCCCCCCCCCCCCCCCCGACAGAAGAGGCGACATCCTCTGGTTTCCAAATGGCACTGAGCGCACTCAGCACCGCGCCGTCCCAGTTTTGGGGTCTCTCGGTGCTGGGGGGGGGGGGGGGGAGTTTGAGGCTGAATGTGGAGTTTTGTGGAAGCAGCTGTGGGGAAACGGGGGACAGAGAAATCGAGAATGGAGCAGTGTGTGCCCAGAGGGCGTCCAGAATGGCCGTGGGTTGGGTGGGGGCTGCTGGAGTGGAGGTGGTGGGGATTGGGACGGTTGGGCTGGGGGGGTGTTGGTTTGGGGGTGTTGGTGGGGGTTGGGGGTCTTTGGGTTGGGTTGGAGGTGTTGGTTTGGGGGTGTTGGTGGGGGTTGGTGGTGGTTGGGGGTCTTTGGGTTGGGTTGGGGGTGTTGGTTTGGGGGTGTTGGTGGGGGTTGGGGGTCTTAGGGTTGGGTTGGGGGTGTTGGTTTGGGGGTGTTGGTGGGGGATGGTGGCGGTTGGGGGTCTTTGGGTTGGGTTGGGGGGTGTTGGTGGGGGTTGGGGGTCTTTGGGTTGGGTTGGGGGTGTTGGTTTGGGGGTGTTGGGTTGGGTTGGTGGTGGTTGGGAATCTTTGGGTTTTGGTGGTGGTTGGGAATCTTTGGGTTGGGTTGGGGGTGTTGGTTTGGGGGTGTTGGGGGGGGATGGTGGCGGTTGGGGGTCTTTGGGTTGGGTTGGGGTGGTTGGGTGGAGGTTGGTGGTAGCCGGGTTGGGGTTATGGGGTTGGGGTTGTTGATGGGTTCAGGTTAAAGGTATTTGGGGTGGTTGGGTTGGGTTTACCGGGTTGGGGCTGTCGGGTCGGGGATTTGGGTGGCTGGGAGAGTTGGGTTGGGGTGGTTGGGTGGGGGTTGTTGATAGGTTGGAGTTAGTGGTATTTGGGGCTGTTGGGTTGGGGTTCTTGGGTTGGGGTCGTTGGTGGGTTAGGGCTCATGGCATTTGGGGTGGTTGGGTTGGGATTGGTGGTGGTTGGGGCTGTTGGGGATTTGGGTGGCTGCGAGCGTTGGGTGGGGGTGGTTGAGTGGGGTTCGGTGGTGGGTTAGAATTAGTGGTACTTGGGGTTTGGGTTGGGGTTTGGGGTGGTTGGGGCTGTTGGGATGGGGATTTGGGTGGCTGGGGTTGTTGGTGGGTTAGGATTCATGGTATTTGGGGTGGTTGGAGTGGGGCTGTTGTTAGGTTGGGGTGGTTGGGTTGGGCTCAGCGGTAGCTGGGGCTGTTGGGTTGGGATTTGGGTGGCTGGGGGTGTCGGGTTGGGATGGGGCTGTTGGGCTGAGGTTGACACTGCTGGCTGGTGGAATTGGGGTCGCTGAGCTGTGGTTTTGGGCTCTGCCCTCCCTGTCGGTGCTTCGGTTAAATTGAGGGACCCTCCAAGCACACAGACAGGAGGTGGGGGGTGGAAGGACAGACAGCGCGTGCAGACAGCGGGGTCCCTGGGTGAGGGGTCTGCAAGACAGGGAGCAGGGCTGCAAGGGCTGGGAGGACCCCCCCCCCTCACTCCCCCCATCCCGGCCCCATAGAGCACCACTCCGCGGTGCCCAAATCCGGCCTCTGCTCTTCCTCCTCCTCCTTCTCCTCCTCCTCCTCCTCTCCTCTCCAGCTGCTTCCCACCGCTCCCAGCCCCACGTCAGCACCGCTCCCCCCAGTTCATCCCAGTTCCCTGCCTGACAGACCAGCATGGATGATGGGGGGGGGGGGGGTGTTTAACTCTTCCCTCTCGAGCTGCTGCTCCCCCCCCATCCCCATTCACCCCCCATTTCACACAGCCCCCCCTTTTTCCATGGGGTCCCCTATTCCCACACTGTCTCCCCCCCATCCCCTCTGCATCCACAGTCCCTACAGTTAAATATTCTCCTCCCCCCCCCCCCCACTGCCCCTATTCCCGTGGGTCCCCCCCGTTTCGGTGGGGTCCCCCAAACCCACGGGCTCCCCCCATCCCCTCCACATCCCCCCATTGCCGTAGAACCCCCTGTTCCCACGCCGTCCCCCCCATATCCACGTTACCCCCCCAGCCCTTCCGCACTCCCCCCATTGCCCGGGGCTCCCCTATTTCCCCCCACACCGCCCCTATTCCCACGGACTGCCCCCATCCCCACGGTTCCCCCCCCTTGCCCACCTCCTCCCTCCACCCCCCCCCCCCCGGCCCCGCCACGTCCCGTCCCCAGCTGCCGGGCCCTGCCGCTTTGGCAGCGAGATTTGGCCATCGTGGAAATACGAGGGGGGGTGCGAGGGGGGGGGGGGGGGGGAGGAGAATATATGGGCCAGGGTGGGGGGGGGGAGGAGTGGCCTCGCGGAGGGGCGCGTCCCGCTTTGCAGCGGGCGGAGCCGCCCGACAAAAGGCTTTCAAAAGGATGGAGACGGAGCACAGCCAGAAAAAAGTCCTCTTCTCCCCCCCCCCCAAACAACAACAACAGCAACAACAACAACAACAACCCCCCCCCCCACCCCCCCAGCAAAAAAGAAAAAAGGGGAAAAAATCCCAAAGCAGCCCCGCAGGACCCGCAGGATCCTCAGGATTCTCCCCATGCGCAGCTGCGTTCAGCGAGAGGGAAACTGAGGCACGGGGGGGGGGAAGGGGAAGCGCTGTGGGGCGTTGCTCTGCGCCCGGAGCTCCTCCCCCGGCTGCCCCCCCCCCGGCGTGGGGCACGCGGGCCCTCCGACCCCCCCGCCCGGACACGTCCCTGCTGCATCCACGTCGGCAGCAGAGGGGGAGGGGGGGACCCCCGGGCTGCGCTGGGAGCAGCGTTTGGGTTTGGGGGTCGGGGGGTGGGGGGGGGGGGGGGGGCCGGACTGACATCCACAGCGCGGCTGCGGCCAGAGGTGTGAGGGAGCTGCACTGCGGGCACCTCTGGGGTACATCGTGGGCAGCTTTGGGGTAAAACCATGGGCACCTTTGGGGTACACAGTGGGCAACACTGGGGTTTAACCATGGGCACCTTTGGGGTTACTGCATGGGGAGCAATGGGGTCAAACCATGGGCAACTTTGGGGTACACAGTGGGCAACACTGGGGGTTAAACCATGGGCACCTTTGAGGATAAACCACAGGCACCTTTGGGGCACACCATGGGCAACACTGGGGTTTAACCATGGGTACCTTTGGGGTTACTGCATGGGGAGCAATGGGGTCAAACCATGGGCATTTTGGGGTACACCATGCGCACCATTGTGTTTAAAGCATGGGCAGCACTGGAGTTATGGCATGGGCGCCATTGGGGTACACAGTGGGCAACACTGGGGTTAAACCTTGGGCACCTTTGGGGCACACCATGGGCAGTATTAGGGTTACACCATGGGCAGTATTAGGGTTACACCATGGGCAGCATTGGGGTACACAGTGGGCAGCATTGGGGTTACACTATGGGCACCATGGGGGTTGAACCATGAGCAGCATTTGGGGTTATTGCACGGGCACCATTGGGGTTACGCCATGGGCAGCAGTGGGGTGACACCATGGGCACCATCGGGGTTTCATGGTGGGCAGCACTGGGGTTAAAGCATGGGCACTATTAAGGTTACAACGTGGGCACTATTGGGGTATTTAGCATGGGCAGTAATGGGGTTACACCACAGGCACTATTGGGGTTACACCATGGGCACTATTGGGGTTACACCATGGGCACAATTAGGGTTACACCATAGACACCATTGGGGTTACACCATGGGCATTATTGGGGTTACACCATGGGCACTATTGGGGTTACACTATGGGCACCATTGGGGTTACACCATGAGAACTATTGGGGTTACACCATAGACACCATTGGGGTTACACCATGGGCACCATTGGGGTTACACCATGGACATTATTGGGGTTACACCATAGACACCATTGGGGTTACACCATGGGCACCATTGGGGTTATACCATGGGCACTATTGGGGTTACACCGTGGGCATTATTGGGGTTACACTATGGGCACCATTGGGGGAACACTATGGGCACTATTGGGGTTACACCATGGGCACCATTGGGGTTACACTATGGGCACCATTGGGGTTACACCATGGGCAGCACTGGGATCCCCCCAGAAGCACAGAAGGAGGAGGGGACCACGGTTATGGGGCAGAGGGGGAGCAAAGGATCTTCCTGGAGAGGCCACGCGTTGCTGTTGGGGTGAGCGTGCAGCTCCTGCACCCATCCTGCACGGTGCTGGTGGGACGGGTGCACAGTGCAAGGTGGGTGCAAGGAGTCAAACGGGTGCACAGCGCTGCATGGGTGCACGGTGCAGCATGCATGACCGGCGTGCAACATGCATATGGTGTGCAACATACGTGTTGTCAGCAGGCAACGTGCAAACAAAGCCTGCAGCGTGTTCTAAGCGTGCAGCTTATGTGCCTGCCAGGTGTGCAACATGCAACCAAGTGCAACGCGTGTCCTCCGTGTGCAGCACGGTGCCAGGCAGGTGCAAGGTGCGTTTGGTGCTGGGTGGGTGCTTGTTTTTGGGTGGCTGCACGGTGCCAGATGAGCGCACAGCGGGTGCACGGTGCTCGGTGTTTGCACGGTGCAGGATGGGTGCGCAGTCGTAGGTGACTGCATGGTGCTGGGTGCGTGCAAGGTGTTGGGTGGGTGCACAGCTCTGGATGGGTGCGTGGTGCAGGATGGGTGCACGGCGCCGCTGGGTGCACGGAGCAGGATGGGTGCACGGTGGTGGTGGTTGCATGGAGCAGAATGGGTGCGTGGTGTTGGTGGCTGCACAGCTCTGGATGGGTGCGTGGTGCAGGATGGGTGCACGGCGCTGCTGGGTGCATGGTGGTGGTGGTTGCATGGTGTAGGATGTGTGCACGGTGCTGAGTGGGTGCACAGCGCTGCTGGGTGCACGGAGCAGGATGGGCGCACGGTGCAGGATGCGTGCGCGGTGCTGCCGGGTGCACGGAGCCGGGCGTTGCACATCGGCTGCTCCATCCCCACGGCCGGATGCCAAATTCCAACGCCCACACAGGAAGCCGTCGAGGCTCTCGGAGCTGTGCAGAGGGCCGGGCCGGCCGGAGAGATGCAAGCGAAGGGCTGGAGGAGAAAAAGCAGGTCAGCTCCGAGCCGCCAGCGTCACCCTGGCACGGAGCAGCCGGCCTTCGAGGAAGCAGGGCGAGGGATCGGCCGGGACGTCCCCGGGCGCACAGCGTGCAGCTGGCCAGGGTGTGAGAGCTCGAGGAACGGCCGGCCCCGAGCAAACGCTGTGGTGGTGACCCTGGGGGTCCCGGGGGTGAGGAGGAGGGGGGCGGCCATGGGGTGCCGTGTGTGGGGCCGGAGGGAGCGGAGGGAGGAGGCTGCAGCAGCGAGTGTTGTTTTGGAGCTGTGATCCCATCTCGCGTTGATGTGGCTGCATCCCTGCAGGGCTCCATCTGTGGGTGCAGCTCCATCCCTGCAGGGCTCCTTCTGTGGGTGCAGCTCCATCCCTGCAGGGCTCCATCTGTGGGTGCAGCTCCATCCCTGCAGGGCTCCATCTGTGGGTGCAGCTCCATCCCTGCAGGGCTCCTTCTGTGGGTGCAGCTCCATCCCTGCAGGGCTCCTTCTGTGGGTGCAGCTCCATCCATAGGAACGGCCCCAGCCACGGCTGCAGCTCCAACCCCTCACAGCTGCATCCGTGGGCACAGCTCCACCCCTGATGTCACCCCACCCATGGGTGCAGCTCCATCCCTGCAGGGCTCCATCTGTGGGTGCAGCTCCATCCCTGGTATCATCCCATGCCCGGGTACAGGCACAGCTCCGTCCCTGCATGGCTTCGTCCCTGTTATCACCCCATCCGTGGGCTCAGCTCCATCCCTGGGCTCACCCCCTCTGCTATCACCTCCTCAGAGCAGATCTCCAGCTCTGAGCGCAGCTCCCATCCCCTCCCTGTGCCCCCACCCCACTCCATCTCCTGGCATCTCCCCATTGCTCACCCCACTCCATCCCACTGCCATAAACACCCCTTCCAACCCCCCTCCCTCCACATCTCCACATCCATCCCAACCCCACAGGGATCTCCGCTTATCTTCCCCCCCCCCCCCCCCTCCTCCCCCCTTCACTCCCCCAGACCTCGAGAGCACAAACACAGAACAGTGGAAAATGTGACTGCAGTGGAGCTGCAGGGATGTGGGGCTGAGCAGCGCCAGCTGGAGCAGCACGGCTTGGCTGCAGGGCAGTGGGACCCAGCGGGGGGGAGGGGAGGGGGCACATCCTCTTACCTCACACCCTGCACTCCCAGGCTGTTCACCGCCCCACGGGGACACACAGCCTGGTAGAGGAAGGGGCTGCAGGACTCCAGGCTGGCTCAGAGTGGGGGTCACGGGGCTGGTGGCAGATGGGAGGATGGAAATGCCATGGGATGGTGACACACGGACAGGATGGAGATGTGAAGTGGTGGTGGCACATTGGGCGAAGGGGATGTCGTGGGATGGTGGAACACAGGCAGAACAGAGATGCCATGGGATGGGATGAAGCTGGGATGCAATGAAATGCACAGCCGTGACAGCAGCAACATCCCAGGACTTGCTCAAACACAACAACCATGAAGGGAAAGGAAGGGAAAGGAAGGGAAAGGAAGGGAAAGGAAGGGAAAGGAAGGGAAAGGAAGGGAAAGGAAGGGAAAGGAAGGGAAAGGAAGGGAAAGGAAGGGAAAGGAAGGGAAAGGAAGGGAAAGGAAGGGAAAGGAAGGGAAAGGAAGGGAAAGGAAGGGAAAGGAAGGGAAAGGAAGGGAAAGGAAGGGAAAGGAAGGGAAAGGAAGGGAAAGGAAGGGAAAGGAAGGGAAAGGAAGGGAAAGGAAGGGAAAGGAAGGGAAAGGAAGGGAAAGGAAGGGAAAGGAAGGGAAAGGAAGGGAAAGGAAGGGAAAGGAAGGGAAAGGAAGGGAAAGGAAGGGAAAGGAAGGGAAAGGAAGGGAAAGGAAGGGAAAGGAAGGGAAAGGAAGGGAAAGGAAGGGAAAGGAAGGGAAAGGAAGGGAAAGGAAGGGAAAGGAAGGGAAAGGAAGGGAAAGGAAGGGAAAGGAAGGGAAAGGAAGGGAAAGGAAGGGAAAGGAAGGGAAAGGAAGGGAAAGGAAGGGAGCTGCTTACCTCCTGAAGGCCCCAGGAACGCAGAGATCTCCAGGGAGATCCCCTCACCTCTCCTGGCAGCCCTTAAAGAGGGCTGGGAAGGGGTGGATCCTGGCTCCAGCCCTCCCACCCACTCAGCTGTATTGCATCGCATGCACCTGAGCTCCCTGGGCTGGCCCTGCCTTCCCCCAGGTTCTTCATCACTGCTTCAGGCTGGGACTTAACATTGCCACTCCAGATGGTGGCACGTGGGCAGGACGGAGACGTCCAGTAGTGGTGGCACGGGGGGGGGACTGAGATGTTCAGAAATGGTGACACGTGGGAGGTTGGAGCTGCCGTGGGGTGGTGGCACGTGGGCAGAACAGAGACTTGCAGGGATGGTGGCGCAGGTGGCAGGATGGAAACAGCAATGGTGGCACGTGGGCAGGGTGGGGATGCCATGGAGCAGAGAGTTCAGGGGACGGTGGCACTTGAAAGGATGGCAATATCATGGGGTGGTGGCACGTGGGAGGATGGAGGCGAACGGTTTGGCACATGGGCAAGATGGAGACGCCATGGGAAGTCGGAACGTCGTCAGGATGGAGACGTCGTGGGATGGTGATGAATGATGGAGATTTCCAGGGATGGTGGCACGTGGAAGGATGGAGGCATACAAGGGGTGGTGGCACAGGGGCAGGGGGGAGATGCTGTGGGGTGGCGGCACGCAGACAGGATGCAGCAGTTCAGCACGGTGACACACGGAAGGATGGAGGCACCCATGGGACGGTGGGCAGAGCAGAGATGTCCTGGGATGGGGGATAGAGGTGTTCAGAGATGGTGGCACATGGGCAGGATGGAGGGACGATGGTGGCACGTGGAGAGGTGGATATGGCAAGGGATGGTGACACAGGGCGGGATAGAGATGCCACAGGGTGGTGGGACACGGACAGGATGGAGATATTATGGGATGGTGGCATGGGGGGGGGGGGATAGAGGTGTTCAGAAATGGTGGCATGTGGGCAGGGTGGAGCTGCCGTGGGATGGTGGCACATGGCAGAGTGGAGATATTATGGGATGGTGGCACAGGAAGGACGGAGCTGCCATGGGATGGCGGCACGTGGGCAGCACAGGGAGTTCGGAGGGTGGTGGCACATGGGCAGATGGAGACGTTGTGGGATGGAGGCACGCAGACAGGATGGGGACGTCATGGGATGGTGGCACATCCAGGATGGTGGCACGTGGACACGATGGAGAGTTCAGGGGCGCAGGAGGGATGGAGATGCCGTGGGATGGCGGCACATGGGCAGGGTGGGGATATTATGGGATGGCGACACACGGACAGGACGGACGTGGGGACGCCAGGAGGCGGCGCAGTGCAGCCCGGTGTGGGGCGGCGCCGAGCTGCGGCGTTGGGAGCGTTTGGTTCTCATTATGGGCTGCTGGCAGCGGCGGTGGAAAAAATAGCAGGGAGTGCAGAGCTGGGAGGGAGAGGGGCCGTGGAGGGGGGGCTGCAGTGTGCAAACTGCAGCGTGCACAGCCAGCGTGCAGCTGTGTGCTCAGCGTGCAAAGAAAGCGTGCAGCTGTGTGCTCAGTGTGCAAAGAAAGCGTGCAGCTGTGTGCTCAGCGTGCAAAGCCAGCGTGCAGCTTGTGCTCAGCGTGCAAAGAAAGCGTGCAGCTGTGTGCTCAGCGTGCAAAGAAAGCGTGCAGCTGTGTGCTCAGCGTGCAAAGGAAGCATGCAGCTGTGTGCTCTGTGTGCAAAGAAAGCGTGCAACTGTGTGCTCTGTGTGCAAAGAAAGCGTGCAGCTGTGTGCTCAGCGTGCAAAGGAAGCATGCAACTGTGTGCTCTGTGTGCAAAGAAAGCGTGCAGCTGTGTGCTCAGCGTGCAAAGAAAGCGTGCAACTGTGTGCTCTGTGTGCAAAGAAAGCGTGCAGCTGTGTGCTCAGCGTGCAAAGAAAGCATGCAACTGTGTGCTCTGTGTGCAAAGAAAGCGTGCAGCTGTGTGCTCAGCGTGCAAAGAAAGTGTGCAGCTTGTGCTCAGCGTGCAAAGAAAGCGTGCAGCTGTGTGCTCAGCGTGCAAAGGAAGCGTGCAGCTGTGTGCTCTGCATGCAACATGCAGTTAAAGCATGCAAAGCGTGTGCTCAGCATGCAACATGCCATCTGCACGCATGCTGGGTGTGCAACATGTAACTGAGTGCAACGTGTGTCCTCCGTGTGCAACCTGCTCGCAGCGTGCGACGTGCAACACGCCTGCTCAGTGTGCAACGCGCACACGACATGCAACATGTGTGCAACATGCATGCAGCGTGCAACACGCGTGCTGAGTGTGCAGCACGCATGCTTGCACGCTCGTGTTGGTGCTGCACACTGCAGCCGTGGCTCTGCTCCCCCCCCCTTTGGGGTTGTGTGGGGGCACCGGAGGCTGCGCGGCATCACAGCCCTCGTTAAGGAGCTGAGCCAATTAACGGCGGCACCAATAATCCCATAATGCGATCATCCCGCTCAGCACGGCGCTGTGGCACCCATGGGTGGCACCTCCACCCCCCAGCCCCTCACCACTGTGTGCCCCATTGCGCCGGCTGTGTGCACCCCATAGCACCCCCTATATCCACCCCATGGCATCCCCTATACCCACCCCATAGCATCCCCTATATCCACCCCATGGCATCCCCTATACCCACCCCATAGCATCCCCTATATCCACCCCATGGCATCCCCTATACCCACCCCATAGCATCCCCTATATCCACCCCATGGCATCCCCTATATCCATCCCATAGCACCCCTATATCTATCCCATAGCACCCCTATATCCACCCCATGGCATCCCCTATATCTATCCCATAGCATCCCCTATATCCATCCTTGGCATCCCCTATATCCATCCCATGGCATCCCCTATATCCATCCCATAGCACCCCTATATCCACCCCATGGCATCCCCTATATCCATCCCATAGCATCCCCTATATCCATCCCATGGCATCCCCTATACCCACCCCATATGCATCCCCTATATCCACCCCATAGCATCTCCTACATCCACCCCATAGCATCCCCTATATCCACCCCATATGTATCCCCTCTGTGCACCCCATGTGCCACTCCTGCACCCCTATATCCACCCCATGGCACCCCCTATCACTATCCCCTACATGCACTCCCTGTGTGCACCCCATGTGCCACTCATACGCACCATGTGCACCCCATGGCATCCCCTATATCCACCCCATAGCACCCCCTATATCCACCCTATAGCACCCCCTATATCCACCCCATAGCATCTCCTATATCCACTCCATAGCATCCCCTATACGCACCCCCCTCGTGCACCCCACAGCACCCCCCATATGCACCCCTATGTGCACCCCATGTGCCACTCCTGCACCCCTTGTGCACCCCATGGCATCCCCTATATCTGTCCTAGGCATCAGCTCTGTGCACCCCACAGCACCCCCTAAGTGTACCCCCCATATGCATCCCCTATGTGCACCCCATGGGTGGGATGGGAGGGGATGGGAGGGGATGGGAGGGGAATGGGAATGGGTGCATGGAATGGGACAGGGATGGGGATGGGATGAAATAGGATGAAATGGGAATAGGGATAGGGATAGGGATAGGGATAGGGATAGGGATAGGGATAGGGATAGGGATAGGGATAGGGATAGGGATAGGGATAGGGATAGGGATAGGGATAGGGATAGGAATGGGGTGGTGTGGGGACAGGGACAGGGAAGAGTGGGGTGGGATGGGGTGAAGGGGGACAGGGATATGGATGGGAATGGATGGGAGCAAGAAATGGGATGGAGATAGGGATAGAAGGGACTGGGATGGGGTGGGATGGGATGGGATGGGGATGGGATGGGATGGGATGGGATGGGGGTGGGATGGGATGGGATGGGATGGGATGGGGTGGGATGGGATGGGGTGGGATGGGGTGGGATGGGATGGGATGGGATGGGATGGGATGGGATGGGATGGGATGGGATGGGATGGGATGGGATGGGATGGGATGGGGTGGGATGGGATGGGGTGGGATGGGGTGGGATGGGATGGGATGGGATGGGATGGAGCCGGGGTCGGGCTCATCTGCAGCCCCCTCAGCAGTGGGGCAGAGCGGCAGCCCGGATGGGGGTTGGGGGTGCATTGCGGGGCTGCGGGCCGTTCCTGCTTGTCTGCTGCGGGTCCCCCCTGCTGTGCCCGCACGGAGCGGCGCTGCGCGGAGCCGCGATGCGGAGCGAAGGAAGCGGAGCGCCGACAGCGACCTGAGGAGCGGGGACAGGAGGAGTGGGACAGCAGTACAGTGAAACAAAGCGATACAACGGGACCCAAACACCGCCCCACACCCCGCATTTAGGGCCTCACAGCACCGCCCGGGCCGAAGTCTGTGTGCGGGGCGGTGCGGGTCCAAAGTCCGAGCGGGCGCGGCGGCGATGCGCGGTGTGTGCGAGGGGGGGAACCGCACGGCAGGTGCGTGCGGGGCTGCGGGGCTGCGGGCGGCGTGGACCCCCGGGAGGGTTGGGAGGGTCGGGGGTAGGGAAAACGGCACCGACGCGGCCTCCGCTGTGCGCAGGGCGATGTCCGTCGTTCATCTTCATCATCATCTTCATCTCCGTCACCATCTTCGTTGTGCTCCTCTTCGTGTGCCGACTGTTCTGCTGCAACCGCGCCGCCCCCCCGCTCAGCCGTGAGCCCCCCGGCCCCGCGCCCCCCCCGTTGCACCCAATGCCCGCCCTGCCCAGCCTGCCCGGGGGGGGCGGGATGTTCGGCTTGGAGCCCCCGCCCTATAGCGAGGTGCGCCCCATAAATGCGGGATGGGCGGTGAGAGGGGCGGGAGGGGGGGGAGGGGGGGAAGGGGAATGGGGTGAGAAGGCTGCGGGTGCTTCCTATGGGGCCTGGGGTGTTATGGGGCTGGGGGTCATGGAGCTGTGGGGCTGGCAACGATGGAGTTGTGGGGTCAGACATGATGGAGTTATGGGGTTGACACTGGTGGAGTTATGGGGTCAGAAATGATGGAGTTTCAGGGCTGGGAGTGATGGAGTTGTGGGGCTGGAAGATGACTGCATTATGGGGATGGCAACGTGGAGCTGTGGGTTCAGGGATGATGGTGTTGTGGGGTCGGGAATGATGGAGCTATGGGGTTGAAAAGGTGGAGATGTGGGGTCGACAGTGTGGAGTTGTGGGGTCAGAAATGATGGAGTTTCAGGGCTGGGAGTGATGGAGTTATGGGGCTGGAAGATGACTGCATTATGGGGCTGGCAATGTGGAGCTGTGGGGTCAGGGATGATGGAGTTATGGGGCTGGAGGTGATGGAGGTGTAGGGCTGGGAAGTGATTGCGTTCTGGGGCTGACAATGATGGAGCTGTGGGGTCAGGGATGATGGAGTTTAGGGGTCGGAGGTGATGGACTTATGGGGTTGGGGGTGATGGCGTTATGGGGCTGATGCAGTTATAGGGCCGTCCCCACTGACTCCCGGTCCCCACAGGTGGCAGCGCAGCCCTCGCTGTTCCCGCAGCGCGACCGCAGCGTCCCGGCGTCGCCTCCCCCCGGCAGCCCGACCCACTTCTATGGGGGTTTGCAGCCCCCCCCGGGCACAGCGGATCTGTGCGGCGCTCTGCGGTCCCCCCCCGCCCCGGCGGCGGCACTGAGCTCCGCCTCGCTCCCTTCGTGCCCCCCGCGCTCCGTCTGAGCCCCACCGACCGCCCCCCCCCCCCCCCCGGCGCTGCTCCGATGGAGCTCCGTGCGGGGATCTCAATTTATTGTGGCAATAGAACAGAAAGAGCCCGCACTGCGCTGCTGAGCCGGGGGGAACCGTAGGGGTGGGGGCACAGCTGTGCATCAGCCCCCGTCCCATCCCATCCTACATCCTGTATCCTGTATCCTATATCCTATATCCTATATCCTACATCCTATATCCTATATCCTATATCCTATATCCCATATCCTATATCCTATATCCTATATCCTACATCCTATATCCTATATCCTATATCCTATATCCTATATCCTATATTCTATATCTGATCCCATCACATCCCATCCTATCCTATCCTGTCCCACCCTCTCCCATCCTATATCCTATTGCATCCTACTCCATCCTATTCCACACCATTGTATTCTGTATCCTACTGTATCCCATCCCAACCCATCCCCTCCCATCCCACCCTATCCTATCATATTCCATCCCATCCAATCATATCCCATCCCATCCCATCCCATCCCATCCCATCCCATCCCATCTCATCCCATCCCCATCCTTTCCCTGTTCCTATTTCATCCCATCCCATCCCATCCCATCCCATCACACCCCCATCCCATCCCATCCCATCCCATCCCATCCCATCCCATCCCATCCCATCCCATCCCATCCCATCCCATCCCACCCCATCCCATCCCATCCCATTCCATCCCATCCCATCCCATCCCATCCCATCCCATCCCATCCCATCCCATCCCACCCCATCCCATCCCATCCCATTCCATCCCATCCCATCCCATCCCATTCCATCCCATCCCATCCCATCCCATCCCATCCCATCCCATCCTATCCCATCCCATCCCACCCTATCCCCATCCCCAGCCCATCCCATCCCAGCCCATCCTACATTCTATTCTATCTCCTCCCACCCCCATCCCGCCCCCCTTCCCATCCTACCCCCGTCCCCCCATCCCTCTCAGCTCCCCCCATCACAGTGCTGCGCTCCCCGCTCTCGCTCCACGCATTGCTGCCTTCTCCTTCCTCTTGAGCCTCAGCAGATCCACGTGCAGCACACGGCCCAGCACGGCTGAGGTACAAAGCAGCGCCCCCTGAACGGCCCCTGCCAGCCCACAGCTGAACACGTCCTGGCCTGGGGACGAGACCTGGCTGTGACACGGCCACCCCAGGGGGACACGGGGACATGGGGATAGGGTCACCCCATGGGACATCCCGGGTGTAAGGAGAGCCTGGCTGGAGCTGAGCATGGAAAGATGGGGATATGGGGCACGGGGACAGGGGGATGTGGAGAGAGGGGACATGGGGACATGGGGGCACACAGACATGGGGACATGGGGATGTGGGGACACGGAGACATGGGGACATGGGGACACAGACGTGGTGACATGGGGACATGGGAAGATGGGGCGTAGGATCATGGGGACACAGACGTGGGGAAATGGAGTCATGGGGACTTGGGGACACTGGGATGTGGGGACATGGGGACAGGGAGAAACAAGACCAGGAGACACGGGGATGCAAGGATGTGGGGACACGGAGCACATGGGGACACAGGGACACACAGACGTGGGGACACGAGGATATGGGGACATGGGGACATGGAGAAACAAGACCAGGAGACTTGGGGGTACAGAGATGTGAGGATGCAGGGATGTGGGGACACAGGCACATGGGACGTGGGGACACACAGACATGGGGACATGGGGCACACAGGGACACGGGGACAGGCACAAATGTGGGGACATGGAGTCATGGAGACAGGGGGACTCTGGGACATGGGGGCATGGAGAAGCAAGAGCAGGAGACACGGGGACGCAGGGATGAGGGGACACAAAGCGCACAGGGACACAGGGACACACAGACATGGGGACACAAGGATATGGGGGCACAGGGAGAAGCAAGACCAGGAGACACGGGGACGCAGGGATGTGGGGACACAGGCACATGGGACGTGGGGACACACAGACATGGGGACATGGGGCACACAGGGACATGGGGACAGGCACAAATGTGGGGATGTGGGGACAGTTACAGACCTGGGGACATGGGGTCATGGAGACAGGGGGACTCTGGGACATGGGGGCATGGAGAAGCAAGACCAGGAGACACGGGGACGCAGGGACGAGGGGATGCAGGGATGGGGGGACACGGGCACATGGGACATGGGGAACACAGACATGGGGACACAGGGACACGGGGACAGGCACAAATGTGGGGACATGGAGTCATGGAGACAGGGGGACTCGGGGACATGGGGGCATGGAGAAGCAAGAGCAGGAGACACGGGGACGCAGGGATGAGGGGTCATGAAGCACACAGAGCACACAGAGCACACGGGGACACACAGACATGGGGACACAGGGACACAGGAGGTGGGGACGGCCACGTACCCGTCAGGTAGAGGTTCCTGACAGGGGTGTCCGCCCTCATGGCTGCCACCACCTCGGGGCTGAAGCGCCGCAGGTCGTGCTCAGCGCCGTACATCTCCCCGCGCGGCGCCGCCAGGTAATGCGCATTGCTGAGCGGCGACGCCGCCTCCACGAAGTCCACCTGCACGGCCCAATGGGGGGGAGAGAGAAGGGGGCACATAGGGCACACCGGGGGTCTCCATCCCCTCCAGCCCACCCCATTCCGGGTACCCGGCCCCACGGAGCGCCCCGACGCCGTCACCTTGTCGCGGAGGTGGGGGAAGCGCAGCAGCGCGCGCTGCAGCAGGCGCTGGGCGATGTCGGTCTTGTAGCGCAGGTAATCGTCCCCACGGCGCCTGGGAAGACTCCCTGCCCAGCCCTCGAACCATTCGTAGCGCGCCATGGTCAGGATGGTCATGCATGAGCGGCCTGCGTGGGGGGCGCAGGGGGAGATCGGCCCTGAGGCCCCCCTGTGATCCGTTGCAGGGCGCCCCTGGTGCGCACCCCATGGCCGCAGCCACCGAGGGATCGCAGTCTTCATCGCTGGGACGTCGCCCCCAGAGTTCACCCCGTAACCCCAGCCATTGGGGTGACCTCGGCCCTAATCGTGGGGCTGTCACCCACCCCAGTGCCCACCCCATAACCTCAACCACTGGCATGACTTTGGTCCTAATCATGGAGATGTTCCCCCCCCACCAGTGCCCACCCCATAACCCAACCATTGGGATGACCTTGGTTGCCATCATAGGGATGTCAGCCCTGGTGTCCACCCCATAACTACAGCCACTGGCATGACCTTGGTCTCCATTGTAGGGATGTCACCCCCAGTGTCCACCCCATAACCTCAACCACTGGCATGACTTTGGTCCTAATCATGGAGGTGTTCCCCCCCAGTGCCCACCCTGTAACCCCAACCATTAGGATGACCTCGGCCCTAATCATGGGGCTGTCACCCACCCCAGTGCTCACCCCATAACATCAACCACTGGCATGACCTTGGTCTCCATTGTAGGGATGTCACCCCTGGTGTCCACCCCATAACCTCAACCACTGGCATGACTTTGGTCCTAATCATGGAGATGTTCCCTCCCCTGTGCTCACCCCATAACCCCAACCACTGGGATAACCTTGATCTCCACCGTAGGGATGTCACCCCCGGTGTCCACCCCATAACCCAACCATTGGGATGACCTTGGTTGCCATCATAGGGATGTCAGCCCTGGTGTCCACCCCATAACTACAGCCACTGGCATGACCTTGGTCTCCATTGTAGGGATGTCACCCCCAGTGTCCACCCCATAACCACAACCACTGGCATGACTTTGGTCCTAATCATGGAGATGTCCCCCCCCCAGTGCTCACCCCACAACCCAGCTATTGGGATGACCTTGGTCTTCACCATAGGGATGTCAGCCCTGGTGTCCACCCCATAACTACAGCCACCAGGATGACCTTGGTCTCCATTGTAGGGATGTCACCCCCAGTGTCCACCCCATAACCTCAACCACTGGCATGACTTTGGTCCTAATCATGGAGGTGTTCCCCCCCAGTGCCCACCCTGTAACCCCAACCATTAGGATGACCTCAGCCCTAATCATGGGGCTGTCACCCACCCCAGTGCTCACCCCATAACATCAACCACTGGCATGACCTTGGTCTCCATTGTAGGGATGTCACCCCTGGTGTCCACCCCATAACCTCAACCACTGGCGTGACTTTGGTCCTAATCATGGAGATGTTCCCTCCCCTGTGCTCACCCCATAACCCCAACCACTGGGATAACCTTGATTTCCACCCTAGGGATGTCACCCCCGGTGTCCACCCCATAACCCAACCATTGGGATGACCTTGGTTGCCATCATAGGGATGTCAGCCCTGGTGCCCACCCCATAACTACAGCCCCTGGGATGACCTTGGTCTCCATTGTAGGGATGTCACCCCCAGTGTCCATCCTGTCACCTGACTCTTGGGATGAAGCCAGTCTTCACCATGGGAGCGTTGGCCTCAGTTCCCACCCCACCCCACTTGGGGGATGCCCAGCCCCAACCACGGGGATGACCTTGATCCTAATCACAGAGTTGTCACCACCCCAGCGCCCACCCCACAACCCCAACCACTGGGATGACCGTGGTCCTAACCATGGAGACATCACCCCCATGCCCGCCCCATCGCCCAACCCTTGGCAGATGAAGGAGGTGCTGAGCTCATGCCGTCATGTGGATGGGGTGGAGGGGGAGGGGGCACGGTGAGGACCCCTCACCTGGGTGCCGCTCCTCGTAGGTGGGGTCCTTGGCGGCAGGGAAGGTGATGAACATCATGGCCAGGTTCTCAGGGACGTCCTCGCGGCTCAGGGCAGCGTATTTGCTCATCCTACAGGAACAGCACTTGTCCCCATCCCTGCCCCCGTCCCTGTCCCACAGTGGGGGTCCCTTACATGGTGTCCAGGTCGTTGTGAGGGTAGATCCAGAAGTTGGTGGCTGGCAGGTCCAGCTCGGCCGCGGTGCCCCGCAGCCCCACAAACACCAGGAAGGAGCCCATCCCGTGCTGCACCATGGCCAGGCGGGAGCGGATGACTGCGGGGACAGGGGGGCATTGGGGACAGTGGCACCCTGTCCCCTGGAGAGGGGTGGTGGGGGCACAGGGGATGCCATGGACACCAGGGGTGCTGGGGACATCAGGCGGGGACACCAAGAGCACTGGGGACGTGATGATCTCTGAGGGTTCTGGAGACACTGGGGACACCACGAGCAATGGGGACACCAGGGGTGTTGGGGACATCAGCAACACCGGGGACACCAGGAGCACTGGGCCACAATGAGCTTTTGGGTGCTGGGGACACCGGGGATATTGGGGACATCGTGGGCACTGGGGGTGCTGGGAACACGGGAGATACTGGAGACACCATGGGCACCGGGGACACCAGGGACACTGGGGACACAATGAGCTTTGGGGTGCTGGGGACACCAGGGGCACCAGGGACATGGGAGACATTGGAGAAGCCACGATCACTGGGGGCACCAGGGACACTGGGGACACCATGGGCACGGGGGAACCCAGGCAGACGGGCGCCATGGCGGCACACACCGGGGTGGGCACGCAGTGGGGAGGGCAGCAGCCTGCCGAAGGTGTTGAAGATCCCAGCATCAGAGATGACAATGCGTGCCCGGATCTCCACCTCCTCCTCCTCACCGCCCTTCCGCACGGCCACCCCTGCAGCACAGCGTGTTGTCACCCATCCCCATGTTGTCACCCATCCCCATGTTGTCACCCACCCCACACTGTCACCCATCCCATGTTGTCACCCATCCCACGCTGTCACCCATCCCCATGTTGTCACCCATCCCATGTTGTCACCCATCCCATGTTGTCACCCATCCCCATGTTGTCACCCATCCCGTGTTGTCTCCCACCCCACACTGTCACCCATCCCATGTTGTCACCCATCCCATGTTGTCTCCCACCCCACACTGCCACCCATCCCATGTTGTCACCCATCCCATGTTGTCACCCACCCCCATGTTGTCACCCACCCCACACTGTCTCCCACCCCACATCCCAGCCCCCACGCTGGCCTCTCACCCACAGCGGTGTCACCAGAGACGAGGATGCGTGTGACAGCAGCCCTCACCAGCACGGCCCCCCCTGCGCGCTCGATGAGGGGCACGGTGTGGAAGGCGACCTCGCTGGCCCCCCCCCGCGGGTACCAGGCGCCGCGCTGGTAGTGGTGAACCATCAGCATGTTCACCAGGAAGCTGGAGTCCCGGGGTGCCGTGCCTGGGGACACGGGGATGGTGACAGTGCCACGACATGGCCCTCCCCGTCGTGATACGACCCTCCCCTAGCGCAATGTGGCCCTCCCCGTCATGATACAGCCGTACTCTGTCATGACATGGCCCTCCCCATCGTGATAGGGCCCTCCCCTACCACAGTGTGGCCTTCCATATTATGATATAGCCATCCTCTGTCATGACATGGCCCTCTCCATCATGATATAGCCATCCTCTGTCGTGACAAGGCCCTCCTCATCGTGATACAGCCATCCTCTACCACAACATGGCCTTCCCTATCACGATACAGCCACCCCCTGTTGCAACCCACCTCACCCTATCGTGACACAGCCCACCTCTCCTGCAGCAATGTCCTGCTGTATCACGACACAGCCCTCCTCCCGTTGCAGCAGTGCCCTCCTTATCACAACACCCCCCTCCTTGCAGCAACAGCCCCTTCTCTGTCGCGATATCCTCCTCCCTGTTGTGATAGCCCACTCTCTGTCATGATAGCCTCCTCCCCATCACGATAGCCTACTCCCTGTCTCCATATCGCCCTCCCCATCACTATAGCCCCCGCCCCATCACAACAGCCCTCTCCCTGTCTCGATAGCCCCCTCCCCATCCTGACAGCCCGCTCTCTGTCACGACAGCCGCTGACCATAGAAGAGGTAGCTGAACAGGGCACGCAGGTCCTGGTTGTCCGTCAGCCGGGCCACCCCCTCGCTGTGGCTGGTGGCCGCCATGCGGAAGACGGGCGACAGGCAGTGCAGCAGGCCGCTGCGCACCAACATGGCCGCCAGCCAGCGCGGCACCATCTTCAGCAGCGCCAGCAGCGCCACGTGCTTGGAGGCCACCTGCAGCGCACGGCTCCGCGTCGCCCCACGGCCGCCTTCGTCCCCAGCATGGCTGCCACCCGACACCCCCGCCGCCTTTGCCCCCCCCCCCCCTTTTCCCAACCGCGCTCATCCCAGCCAACCCCCCTCCCACGCCCCCCGTGTCCCAACAACCCACATCCCGGCCAATCTCGCCACCCCGTGTCCCATCCAACCCCACCACCCGCATCCCCAACACCTACATCCCACCACCCGACCACCCGCTCCCCCCACGGCCACCGCCTCTGTCCATTTCCCCACCACCCCCATCCCCACCACCCCCGTCCTCCCCATGGCCACCATCCGTGCGCTCCCCAACCCTCCACCCGTGTCACCACCCACGTCCCCCATGCCCCCACCTAGCTAACCCCATTACCCATGTCCCCACCACCCCCGTCCTCCCCACAGCCACCATCCATGTCCCAACCACAGTTGCCCTCCCACAGCCACTACCGATGCCCACGTCCCCACCGCCTCCATCCCCACAACTCATGTCCCCTCCACCCATCTCCTCCCCATGGCCGCCATCCACATCTCCCAACCAACTCTGCCGCTCATGTCCCACCGCCAGTGTCCCCACCACCCGTGTCCCCCACGTCCTCACCATCCCTGCCCCCCTCATGGCCACCACCCATGTCCCTCATTGCTCTCCACCCATGTCCTCCCCATAGCCACCACCTGCGTCCCATCCAACCCCATCCCTCACGGCCCCCATCCCCATCTTCCCCATGGCCCCCACCACCCTTCTCCCAGCCAACCCTACCGATACTCACATCCCCTCCACGTCCCCCTCTGTCCTCACCACCCATGTCCCCCTATGCCCACTACCCCTGTCCCCTCCACCCCCATCCCCTCAATCCCCACAGCCACCACAACCACCTTTTCACCCCCAGCCCAACCCAAACACCCACAGACCCGCATGGACACCACCTCCCCCAGCAGCTCGGCTCAGCTGACCCCCCCCCCACTGCCCCCCACTCCCACTCCCCCAATGCAGCCCCACCTTGGACAGCCTCATGAACTCCCGGATCGCCGCCTTCTCCTCAGGGAACTGCTCCTCCAGTGCAGCAACGAAGGCAGCTTTGCCGGCACGGAGCTGATAGCAGCGCGGGCCCAGGGTCACCTCATCATAGGGGTCAGGCAGGCGCTGCCAGCACAGCTGCCCATCTGTCAGCTGGTCCAGCAACACGCGCAGCATGCTGCCCTCGTGCATCTGCCCCACGTAGTGGATGCCTGCAGGCGCCAGGAGGGCAGGCATGCGGTGTGTGCACGCATTATACATGTGTAAGGTATGCACGGCGCATGTGCACACACACGTGGCCTGCACACTGCATGCACACACATGCACTGCAGGCAGACGGTGTGCACGCTGCAGACATCACGCATTCCTGCACGCTGCACGCATGCCCTGCGTCCATTCACCCCACATGCAAACAATGCGTGCACCACGCACACCCTGCCCACGCCGACATCACACGTGCTGCATGCACGCTTTGCACAGCCGTTGCGCTGCAGGTTGGATGCACGATCGCAAGCTGCAAGCACCACCAATGCATGCTGCTCCTTACCCACGTCAAACTCATTGCCCCGCTCCTGGAAGGTGTGGCAGCAGCCCCCAGCCTGGTCGTGCTGCTCCAGCACCAGCACACGTTTGCCCACCTTGGCCAGGATGCACGCAGCTGCCAGCCCCCCAATGCCACTGCCGATGACAACAGCATCCAAATCCTGCGGCACGCGTGCAGTGCTGAACCCTGTGCATGGAGAGAGGAGCGTTGTGCTGCTTGCATGCAGCAGCAGGAGGCGTGCACCCACACAGCATGCAGTGTGCACCCACGGATGCACAGCATGCACCAGTGCAGCATGGTGTTGTGTGCGCCGATGCAGCATGCGGTGCACATCCACAGCACATGCAATGTGCACTCAGGAGGTGTGCAAGATGCATCTGTGCAGCGTGCACTCATCCAGCACACAGTGCATATCCACCCAGCGTGCAACATGCAGTCATGCAGCGTGCGCTTGTGCAGCACGCAGTGCACATCCACACAGTGTGCAGTATGGAGCCATGCAGCATGCAGTATGCACACATGCAGCATGCAATATGCAGACATGCAGTGCACATTGGTGCAGCATGCCGTGCATGTCTATGCAGCGTGCAAGATGCACGCATGCAGCATGCAATATGGAGCTGTGCAGTGTGCGCTGGTGCAGCACGCGGTGCAGATCTGCGCAGTGTGCAATATGCACCCACGCAGCATGCAACACGCACCTGTGCAGCTCACAACTGCATGTTGCCCTGCATGCGTGGCTGCAGCAGGCGCCGCGCTCACACACAGCACGCGCTGCAACTGCACGGCGTGAGCCCGCGGGGATGGGCAGACGGACAGACAGACGCACACACAGACTCACCCCTCCTCAGCACTCTGTTACGGGCGTGCTGGTCCATCACCAAGGGCCGGGGAGGTCGGGGGGCTGGGTGTGCAAAGGGATTCCCAGCAGAACCCAGCAGGCGTTGTGCCAGCAGCCCCAGCAGCAGCACGGCCAGGCACAGAGGCAGCAGCAGCAGCAGCGGCGAGGCCCACATGGTTGCAGCGGGGCAGCGCTGCAGCTCGGATGCAGCACCTCGGGGACGGGGTGGTGTGGATGCAGAGCACCTCGTCTGTGTGTGTGACCCCCAACCCCCCCCCCAAGCTGTCGGATTGGGGGCTTAGGGGGCAGAGCAGCTTATCGCTGCAGCGGCTTACGGACACGGGCTCGCAGCCAGCAGTTTTGCACCCCGTGTGGCAGCACCCCCCCTCCTGTTGTGTCATCCCCCCCCCCCCTGCACACACATCGTGCTGCTGGGACACAGAGCAGCGTGCACGGATGGTGTGTGCGTGCGTGGCACGTGTGCAGCTGTGCAAAAGGGGGGACGCACGGAGCCGGGCAGGCACGGATCTGCGTGTGCAAACTGTGCAAAGCACGCGGGTGTTTGCACACCCTCACACCCAGCCCAGCTCCGCTGCCTGCAGCTGTGCTGACATCTCCTGGCTGCAGGGGGAAGGGCACTGCACACACGTGTGCAAACACACACAAAGTGAGCCCCCCACGCACCCCTCCCCAGCCCCACAAACCCCCTCTGTGTGCTAAAATGGGGCCAAAGATGCGTTTTCAGGGATTAAGGCATCGGTGGGAGAGGGGACGTCGTGGCGGGGGGACGCGCACGGGGGGCGGAAGGGACACGGGTGGCACCGTGCCCACCCTGCGCTGCCCCAGTTCTGTGGGTCTGGGGACACGGGAGCTGCTTTTCTTCTCTTTCACTTTAAGAAAAGGCACAAAAGCGCCACAGAGGGGTGAGGCAAGGATGGGGGGACATGGGGAGGGGGGCGTGGGAAAAGGGGACGTGGGGAAATGGGGACATAGGGGCTCTGAGATGTGGGGACACAGGCATTTGGGAACACGGGGACATGAGGACCCCCGGGTGGGGCAGGGGGACAGAGGGGATGCAGAGATGCAGCACGGAGCCCCCCCTGTCCCCACATCCCCCCATAGCAGCGACAGCAGCACCACTGAAGGTCATTAATTGCGGGCTAATTACAGGTTGGGGTCCTCATTGGGGTCATTGCTATGTGGGGGGGGGCCCGGGCGGGGGGGCACCGAGATGAGTGCAGAGCCCAACCCTGTGGGGTCAGGTGGGGAAACTGAGGCAGGGTCTGCTCATGCGCAGTGCTCTGTGCCGCCACCTGGTGGACGGACAGCGCCGCTGCACCGCCTGGAGGACCTCGGACCACAGAGAGCGCAGTGCAGAGCGGCTCCGGCGGGAGGAGCTCCAACCGTCCTCAAAGACTGGTGGAAGCGTGTGCACAGAGCAGTGGTGCAAGGCTGAGTGTGCACAGAGCAATGCTAAGTGTGCACAGTGCAATGCTGTGTGTGCACAAAGCAATGCTAAGTGTGCACAATGCAATGCTAAGTGTGCACAATGCAAGGCTGAGTGTGCACAGAGCAATGCTAAGTGTGCACAGTGCAATGCTGTGTGTGCACAGAGCAATGCTGTGTGTGCACAATGCAATGCTGTGTGTGCACAATGCAATGCTGTGTGTGCACAGTGCAATGCTAAGTGTGCACAGTGCAATGCTAAGTGTGCACAATGCAAGGCTGAGTGTGCACAGAGCAATGCTAAGTGTGCACAGTGCAATGCTGTGTGTGCACAGAGCAATGCTGTGTGTGCACAGTGCAATGCTGTGTGTGCACAATGCAAGGCTGAGTGTGCACAGAGCAATGCTGTGTGTGCACAGTGCAATGCTAAGTGTGCACAATGCAAGGCTGAGTGTGCACAGAGCAATGCTGTGTGTGCACAGTGCAATGCTAAGTGTGCAAAATGCAAGGCTGAGTGTGCACAGAGCAATGCTAAGTGTGCACAATGCAAGGCTGAGTGTGCACAGTGCAATGCTGTGTGTGCACAGAGCAATGCCTGGCGTGCACAGTGCACAACTTGTGCACACACCTCGTGCTCGCTGGGCACAGACAGCAGCACAGCGGCACCCTTGCTCTCCATGCTCACACACACAGCTGCACGCACACCACTGCACACCCCGCTGCGCCCGTTCCCAGCACCAGGCAGAAGCAGGAGGTGGCTGCAATGAGGTTTATTTTGGGGGTCTGGGGGCAGTGTGAGGGGGGCTGAGGGGCTGAAGATGTTGCAGGACCCCCCACCCCCCAGGCAGTGCTGGGCCACGCAGTCAGCACCGCACCCGGCGCTCAGCACCCAGCAGCACCCATGGGCTCCTCACACAGCGCCTGGCTGCTGGACCGCCGGCCGTACCTGCAACAGGGAGCACAGTGCAAGGGAGCTGTGCATTGCAAGGAGGAAGGCACTGCAACAAGGAAGGCGTTGCAACAAGGAAGTGCAATCAGGAGCTTGCAAGAGCGGGAAAGCTCTTTGCAGCAGGGAGTGTGTTGCAGCAGGAGTTGCGTTGCAACAGGGGCGGTGGCACAGCAGCTGGATGGGTTGCAGTGAGGGGGGCTGGGTTGCAGCATGGAATGGGCTGGTGTTGCAAAAGTGGGGCAGCTGCAAGAGGAAAGCACGTTGCAACAGGAGGTGCATTGCAACGGGGCAGCATGCTGCAACGAGGAAGGCGTTGCAGCAAGGATCTGAGTGCAGTGGGCAAGCAGGTTGCAGGAGGGAGAGCATTGCAGCGAGTGCAAGCAGGCAAGTGGGTTGCAAGAAGGAGAGGATTGCATTGGGGAGCGCATTGCAAGGGGGGGCAATTTGCTTTGGGAAATGGCGTTGCAAGGAAGAGTTGCAATGGCGGGGGTGTTGCAAAAAGGGATGTGTTGCGATGGGAGAGCATTGCAATAGGAGAGCATTGCAATAGGACAGCATTGCAATAGGACAGCATTGCAGTAGGACAGCATTGCAATAGGAGAGCATTGCAATAGGAGAGCATTGCAGTAGGACAGCATTGCAGTAGGAGAGCATTGCAATAGGACAGCATTGCAGTAGGACAGCATTGCAGTAGGACAGCATTGCAGTAGGAGAGCATTGCAATAGGAGAGCATTGCAGTAGGACAGCATTGCAGTAGGAGAGCATTGCAATAGGAGAGCATTGCAGTAGGACAGCATTGCAGTAGGAGAGCATTGCAATAGGAGAGCATTGCAGTAGGACAGCATTGCAGTAGGAGAGCATTGCAATAGGAGAGCATTGCAGTAGGACAGCATTGCAGTAGGACAGCATTGCAGTAGGAGAGCATTGCAATAGGAGAGCATTGCAGTAGGACAGCATTGCAGTAGGACAGCATTGCAATAGGAGAGCATTGCAGTAGGACAGCATTGCAGTAGGAGAGCATTGCAATAGGAGAGCATTGCAATAGGACAGCATTGCAGTAGGACAGCATTGCAGTAGGAGAGCATTGCAATAGGAGAGCATTGCAGTAGGACAGCATTGCAGTAGGAGAGCATTGCAATAGGAGAGCATTGCAGTAGGACAGCATTGCAATAGGAGAGCATTGCAATAGGACAGCATTGCAGTAGGACAGCATTGCAGTAGGAGAGCATTGCAGTAGGACAGCATTGCAGTAGGACAGCATTGCAATAGGAGAGCATTGCAATAGGACAGCATTGCAGTAGGACAGCATTGCAGTAGGACAGCATTGCAGTAGGACAGCATTGCAGTAGGACAGCATTGCAGCCCTGCTGCTCACCGGTGCCGTGTGACCACGTTGAGGTACTGCTGCAGGTCGTTGTAGAAGCGGATGAGGTCCTCCACAGGAGCATCGTCCCCAGGGTAGCTGGGCTGCGAGGGGCCGGCGGCGGCGTGGGGCGCAGCGAGCAGCAGCAGGCTGCAGGCCAGCAGCAGCAGCGGCGCAGCCCGGCGGGGTGGCATGGCTGCAGCGCAGCAGCGCAGTGTCAGCTGGGCCCTGCACACCTTGTGCCCGCACTCCCTGCTCAGCGGCCCATTTCTGCCCCATTTCTGCCCCATTTCTGCCCCATTTCTGCCCCATTTCTGCCCCGCTTCTGCTGCTCACCTGATTCCTCAGGACGTGGCACAGGGACACGACGGCAGCACTGGTGGCGGCTCCGATCCCTCAGTGGCACCGCTGCCGTGCCGAGCTGCCCTTATATCCCATCCCTCACCCCCCCCCCCCCCGGGCTCTGTCCCCTGCTGATGTCACCCCGGTTGCGTTGCCAGGGAGGATGGGGGGCGCGGGGAGAAGGGATGGAGGGGGTTGGGGGGGGACGGGGACGGCTGGCCCCTCGCCGTGCCCTGGTTAATGTTTGACTCTAGGGATGGGGGTCCGTGGGGGGGCGAGGGGGTGGTTGCTGTCTTCAGAGTGGTTCCGTCCTGGGGATGGACAGATGGACAGCAACACCGGGACGGATGGACAGAGGGTGCAGCCATGGCGGGGGGACAGATGGCAGCAGGACGGGGGGACATCGGGGGGGCAGGAGGTGAACGAATGGCTGCAGGCAGCATGGGGGGCAGCAGCTGGAACCCCCCGCTCGTGGCTGTGAGTGGCCATCCGCCATGGCCAGGCTGGGAGGTCAGAGGGATTTGGGGTGGGGGGCTCAGAGGGGCTTGGGGGGGGTTCAGCCCAGACACGGCCCAGACAGCCCCCAATGGCCGCAGCCCCCCCAGGGACCCCACAGCACGGCACACGTGGCAGCCAACACACGGCGCCGCCCAGCACCCTCACAGCCCAGCGCGCCCCCCGTGTCCCCAGGCAGCGCAGACCCCTCACCCACCCCTGTTTCCCCCCCCCCTGCTCAGTGCACCCAGCGCCCCCTCCCGAGTTTCCACACCAGTACAGCTCAATGCTGACACCCCCCAACACCCCCCATCCTCTCCTGCACCCCTCTCTCCTCCTATCCATCCCTCCACCCTCCGCATCCCTCTGTCATCCCCTCCTGCATCCCTCCATCCCCTCCTTCATCCCCCCCTCCATCCCCAAATCCCTTTTCCCACCAACTCCTGCATCCCTCCATCCCCACCTGAGTCCCCCCCACATCCCCCATCCTCCTTTCCATCCCTATATCCACTTCTCCATCTCTCCACCCTCTGCATCCCTCTATCTGTCATCCCCTCCTGCATCCCTCCATCCTCTCCTCCATCCCTCCCTCCCTCCTTTTCCATCCCTCCATCCCTTTTTCCACCCTCGCCCCCTCCTCCCTCCTTCCCTACGCCCCACACCCCCCGTCCCCTCCTGCACCCCTCCATCCCCCCCTCCATCCTCTCCACCCCCCTGTATCCCCTGCTACGTCCCTTTCATCTCTGCCTCCATCCACCCCTCCACCCATCCACCCCTCCCACCCCCCAGTTTCTCTGCCATCCCAACCTGCACAACCACAGTCCCTCCCTCCCCCCTTTTCCATCCCTCCACCCCTTTTTCCACCCTCTCCCTCCTTCCCTGCCCCCACACCTCCATCCCCTCCTGCATCCTTCCATCCCCATCTGAGCCCCCCCCCCCAAACCCCCCATCCTCTCCTCCATCCCCAAATCCCATTTTCCATCCTCTCCCTCCCCTCCACATCCCCTCCTCCATCCCTTTCACCTCTGCCCCCCATCCATCCCTATACCCCCTCCCTCCCCCCCCACTCCCTCCCTAATTTCCACCCCCCCCCCCCAGCACACACAGCCACACTGGTGCCCACATCATGCTCTTTATTGCCACTGGCAGCAGCGTGTGGGGGCCACACGGGACCCCCCCCAGCAGATGGGATCTGTGTGTGTGTCTGTGTGTCTGTGTGTCTGTGTGCCCCCCCCTCGTTCATGGGACACCCCTGGGCTCTGGGGGTCCCCCCATGCAGTGCTCATGCAGCCCCCAGTGCTGCACCCTCAACTCAGATGGGAGCAACACGGAGAGATGGGGACAATTTGTGGGGTGGGGGGATATGGGGGGAGGGATTGGGGTAATGGGGGTCACCAGGCGGAGTCATCGTGGATGTCGGACCTGTGGGGACAGCAGGGGTTACGTGTGGGGACACAGCTTGGGGGGTCGGGGGGGGGTCAAGGGTGGGGGGGAGGTGATGATGCTCACCACGGCGCGTCGCTGCGGGGACCCGCGGGCTGCACCAACACTGCAGGCACGGAGCTGCTGCGCTTCCCGTAGCTGTGGGGACGTGCAAAGGGCTGCACGTGGGTGTGCAAATAATGGGAGCGCGGGGGGGTGCAAGCAGGAGCTCAGGGACGTGGACATGGGAGCGGGGCGGGTGTGCAAAGGGGAGAATGGGGGCGTGCAAATGGGGCTCATGGGTGGGCAGTGGGGAGCATGGGGGGGGGGGGCAGGTGGCCGTGCAAACGGGGCCGTGCGAGGCTGCAGGCGGGATCGCATCTGTGGGAGCGGGTGGGTGTGCAAAGGGGAGCTCACGGGTGTGCAAACGGCTGCACGCAAGCGAGGGGGAGCCTGCGGGTGTGCAAAGGGGAGCACGCGGTTCTGCTGCAAACGACAGGTCGTGGGCGTGCAAATTGGGGGGGGGCACAAAGCGTGCAAGGGGAGCGCGGGGACGCGCAAAGGGGAGCGGGCAGGTGTGAGAAGGGGAGCCAGCGGGTGGGCAAACGGGCGGCCGTGAGCGCGCAAACGGCCCCGCACGGCGCTCACCGCTGCCGCGTGACCAGGTTGATGTAATGGCGCAGCGCGGAGAAATACTGCGCGATCTCCTCGGGCGACGCCGCGTCTCCGGGGTTTTCGGGTTTCGGTGGATACGCGGCCGCGCAGAGCAGCGCGCAAAGCGCCAAGGCGGGCAGAAGGCGGAGCGCGGCCAGAGGCATCTGGGACGGATGGCGGCCAGGGGGGGGCGGGGGAAAGGTCAAAGCGGTGCCCCCCCCCCCACCTCCAGGAACCCGCGACCCTCGGGGTCCCATCCGACCCGAAGCCGCTCTGTCGGTTCCGTGTTGTCCCCTCCTCCCCCCCATTGGGATCCCCCACAGGTCAGAGCGTGGATGTATCCCTCGTCACTGCGACACCCCCCAAAAGGGACCCCCCCAAAGGGGACCTGTCACCCCAAATGGGCACCCCCAAAAGGGGGACACCCCACCCAAAAGGGACCCCCCCCCCCCAAAATGGGGACATCCGCCCAAAGGGGACCCCCCACCAAAAGGGACACCCCCCAAAAAGGAACAGGATACCCTCCACAGGGACCCTCCCCAAAAGGGGACACCCCCCCAAAAATGGATCTGTCACCCAAAAGGGACCCCCTCTAAAAGGGACCCCCCCCCCAAAGGGACATCCCCCCAGAAGTGACCAAAAAGGGACGCCCCCCAAAATGGACACCCTCGAAAGGGGACCCCTCCTCAAAGGCGACCTCCCCCTCCCCCCCAAAAGGGGACACCCCCAAAAGGAACCCCCTCCAAAAGGGAACCATTCCAAAATGGACATCCCACCCAAAAGGGACCCCCTACAAAAGGGAAACTCCCCCCAAAAGGGGGCACCCCCCCAAAATGGACCCCTTCCCCCAAAGGGGACCTTTTCCAAAGACCCCCCCCCCCCCAAAAAGCAAAACTTCTCCCCCACCCAGCACCCACTCAAGGTTGCGCTCCCACCCCCGGGACCCCCATCTCCCCCATAGGACAACTTCCCCCCACAGACCCTCAAGGAGACAATCTCCCCATCCCACAGACCCCCCCCCCAACATCCCCATCCCCAGGGGACCCCTCCGTCCCCGGCAGCCCCCCCCCATCTGCCCCCTTACTCACAGTGCCAGGCAGTGGGGTGACAGCACAGGGGACGCCAACCAGCCGCCGTGCCCTCCCTGCTTTTATAGCCTCCGGGGGGGCCCGGCTCCTCCCTCCCTCCCTCCCTCGACCCAACACAGCGAGGACCCCGCAGCCCCCCCCCCTCTGGCTCTGCTGCACTCTCGGTGCCCCCCCCCCCCCCGTGTGGCTCACGGATGGAGGAATGGTGAAAGGTGTGGGGGTCGATGTCACACACAGATGTGGCACAGGGACACGGAATGGCCGCGGTGCAGGGAGGGGGTGCAGATGGGACACAGGGACGTGGCACAAAGGACAGAGATGCCGCACAGGGACACGGCACAGGTAAAGGACAGGGATACAGCAGGGAGGTGGCACAGACGTGGCACACGGATGGAGCAAGGATGCGGCACAGGGAGGTGACACAGCACGTGGATGTGGCTGTGACATGGGGACATGGCACGGACGTGGCACAGACATATGGCACAAACATGGCACAGATTGGGGACAGGAACACGGCACAGGGGCAGCATGGGGACATGGCATGAATGTGGCACTGGGTCACAGCACGGGGACATGATACAGACATGGCACAAACATGGCACAGGGACGTGGCATGGATGTGGCACATGGACACAGCACAGATGTGACACAGGGACACAGCATGGCTGTAGCACATACATGGCACAGGGACGTGACATAGATGTGGCACTGGGACATGGCACAGCATCAACATGGCACAGATATGACACAAACATGGCACAGGAACGTGGCACAGCACAGGACAGGAGCATGGCAGGGATGTGGCACAGGGACATGAGAGCACGGCACAGACATGGCGCTGGGACACGGCACAGGGACGGCACCAACATGGCACAGGGACGGAGTACAGGGACACGGCACAGGAACGTGGCACAAACGTGGCACAGCATGGATGTGGCACAGACATGACACAAACATGGCACAGACAGCACAGGGACACGGCACAAGTATGGCAGAGACATGGCACAGATATGGCACAGGGACACGGCATGGATGTGGCACAAACGTGGCACATGGACATGGCACAGACATGGCACAGACACGGCACAGACACGGCACACGGTCATGGCACAAACGAGGCACAGACATGACACAACCATGGCACAGGGACCCAGCCACAGTACCAACAAAGCCACAACACCCGTGAGAGGCACAGGAGGTGACAGCGGCACACAGACAGGGGGACATCAATCACACAGAGGGACAACGGGCACGGCCAGCCCCGGGGCAGCGGGCAGGACAGCGCGCAGAGCCTCTGCTGCCTCAGTTTCCCTCCCCCTCGGCACCCAGCAGAGCACGGAGCCGCGCAGCGCCGCCACTTCATCACTGCCGCCACCTCCGCAGGATGGATGAGCTGCCCTTTCTGCTCCCCCCTCGCCCCCCCAGCCCGCGTTAATTCGTTATGGATTTGGTATTAACGAGCAATCACCCATCTGAGGCCGTGACGCACGACGTGGGGGTCAACAGAACCAAATCGGGGGGGGGGGCAAGGCTGTGTCTCTGGATGGGGAGCAGCAGGGATGGGATGCGGGGACGCGGTGCTGGCTGAGCTGCACGCCCGGCAGGAGGGGACGCGGCCGCGCTGCCGTGACCCGGCCAAGCAGCAGCATGGGCTCAGCTCGTGGCGGTGCCACCACGGGGCTCCCGGCCCCACGGCTGCGCGCAGCCCGGTGAGCAGCGCGCGTCGCCCCGCGTCCCGCAGGGCTCGTTTGGTGCCACGCTGAGCCGCGGGCGCGGAGGTGGCCAAAGGCGCCCCGTGTCACACGCACAGAGCGGGGCCGCAGCTGTGATCCGCGGATGGCATCGACCGCCTCGATGTCACCTTTCGCGTCCCCTGAGGGGAATTGGATCGGTGCAGCCGCGTGCCGGGGACACCGAGGGCGAACCCAGCGCTGCCGGACCCCCATCCCACCCGAGGGGGGGCACAAGGGCTGCCGCCCATCCCCATCACCCCCAGAGGGACCGGGAGAGAGGCAGCGCCGCTCCCAGCACCATCGATGTCCTCAGGCGGAGGGGGGGTCGGCACAGCTTCTACGTGCCCCCCCCAGCACCGACCCCAGCACCGGGGAGGGGGGGGAAGAGACGGAAGCGACGTTTCTGCTCCATTTCCCCCAGGTGACAGCAAACAGCCGTTTTCCAAAGGTCACGCGATGGCTCCGGCAGCGGGGGCAGCGCGGCTGTGGGGAGGGGGGGAGGTGGGACGCGGCCCCCCCCGGCTCCGTGCAGGGACAGCAAACAGGCGCTGCCGCCTCCCCGCTCTTTATGGCCCTGCTCTTTCCGCCGGAGACGCATTAAGGGCCCCGCAGCCCTTATCAGCCCCTATCAGCCCCGGCAGCGCCTGTTTGCTCGGCTCCACGCGCTTCCGATGAGCCGACAGGGACGGTGGGGACAAGGAGGACGCGGTCAGCCCCTCCCCGCACCCCCACCGCAGCAGCCAGAAGCCCAGCAGCACGAAGAGGGAAGCCGCCCCCCCCCCCCCAGGGCACCCCCTGCCTCGGTTTCCCCACCTCGAGGAGGGGGGCACCCCATAGCGGGGCCCAGAGCGCCCCCACGAGGCACCACCCGACGGAGCACAAGGATTTCTCCTTCCGCCGGTCCAGAAAAAGGGGGGAGTGGGGATTTCAGGCCTCTTTGGAGCCCCCCCCCCCGCAGCAGGGCACAGCCACCACCTCGTCCTGTTATCAAATATTTACATATTTTAAAAAAAAAAAATAATGATCATCATCATAATAAATAGCAATCCTTCCAATAAAATAACCCCAAAGAAGGCGTCCAATGCGCCGTCCCCAAGTCCCGCTCAGCCGTCGGTGGCCAGGATGACGACGGCGCCGAAGATGCCCACGTTCTGCCCGATGAGCTTCATCTGGTTCCAGAACTCCACGCGCCGCGCCTCGTGCCAGTAACCGATGTTGCCATCGATGAGGAGGATGGCGAGAGGCAGCAGCACGGCCAGGACCTGCGCCGCCACCCGCACGTAGTAACCGGAGAGGAAGGCCAAAGCCAGGAGGCCGTAGAGCACGAAGAGGAGCTGCAGGGTGAGCTCGCCCCCCAGGATGTGGTTCAGGTAAGCCAGGCGGTCCTCCTTGCTGTGCTGCAGCGAGTAGGCCTGCGGGAGGGGGGCTGCGGCTGTGGGATGGGTTCGGTGCCGTCGCCTCCCGCCCCCCCGGTGCCCCCCGTACCTGGCAGATGAGGTAGATGCCCAGGAAGACCTGGCCTGTGGACTGCAGAGAGCGGCTGCGGGGCTTCTGCCGGTACAGCTCGCCTGCACCGCTGGCCAGGATGAGGAAACCGCCGATGATGGCGATGGTCCGGGAGTACATGCGCACCTGGGGGGGCCACCGTCGGCGCTGAGCCCCCCGGGGATGGGGAAGGGAGTCCCTGGGGGTGCGTGGGGGGGGGTCTCACCTTCAGCCAGTCGCCGTAGTGCACCTGGCCGCCGACGTGTGAGGCGTACGTGGCCACGGCGAGCTGCAGGGCGGCCCCCAGGGCGAACCAGCGGCGCTTCACCCCGAAGGACATGAAGCTGGCACACAGCACGGCCACCCCCATGTCCACATACAGGTATGGCACCGGGATGTCAGGCTTCCTGGGGGTGGGGGCACGGCAGCTCCAGCCCCGCTGGCACCCCCTGCTCCCATCCCCACGCCACATCTGCACACCCCGCCCCCTCCCAGGGTTCCCTTCCCATCAGCTCTCCATTCTTGAGGCCTACACGACCGCCGGAGCCACCAGCTGCCCCAAGACCCCCAGCCCCACGGTTGCCCCAAGCCCCCCAATGCTACTTCTGGAGAACCTCAGCTGCCCCACGCTAACCAGCATCCATGGCCCCACACCAATCGCGGCCTCTTCGGCCCCAGGGCTCTGCCAACATCCTGCACCCCACACATCCCCCATGCCCCAACCCCAGCTGCCCCACACTTAACTTAGGCTCCTCCAGCTGCATCACAGCAACCCTCAGCCCCTCCTTCACCACGCTTAACTCGTGGCACACAGCTGCCCCACACCTGCCCCACCGACTCCCACTCCCCATACCAACCCAAGATCCTTCTGCTGCCCCACAGCAACCTTTGCCCCCTTACTTAATCCAAGCCCCACACACCCACTCAGTCTCCCTTAGGTGTCCCACGCTAAACTCCAGATGCCCCATAGCAGCCCCTAGGTTGCTCCATAGGTGCCCTATACACAACCTAGAACCCCTACCGCCCCACACCAATCCCAGTGCCCCCCAACTAACCCACACTTAACCCAATGCCTCCCCTCCCAGAACGATGCCAGCTGCCTTGTACCCAGCTTCCCCATAGTGACCCCAGTGTCCCCCAGATGCCCCCCACCCACCCCAGACTCCTTACTTCCCCCAGTCCCACCCCACCTGCCCCACACTCCCCCATACCCATGCTCGGTCTCCCCTGGCTGCCCCACACTTGATTCCAGCGCCCACCATCAACCTCACACCCACCCCCGTACCCCCCAGCTGCCCCACACCCACCCCACGCCCCCAGCTTACCCCAATTCCCCGCAGCTGAGCCGCAATTAACCCAGACATCACCGCACCCACACTCACCCTCTCCCCCCAGCAGCCGCCCCACACTCAACCCCCGCCCCCCCTCGGCCCTCCGCGGCTCATCTCACCCTCCCCGCTCCCCCGCTCCCTTCCCCCGCACCGCCGCCCGTCGGCCCGCTCGGCGCACAGCAGCAGCCCGCTGAAGCAGTGCCAGAAAGGGAAGCGGGTCAGCAGCACCCCGCCGCCCGCCGTCAGCAGCCGCAGCGCCCGCCGCCTCCACCCGCGCCCCGCCGCCATTTCGGGGTGGCCTGAAACCGGAAGGCCTAGTGAAGGAGCCGGAAGTCCTTTGCGCACTGCGCCGGAAGTCCCGCCGCCGGAAATCGTGGGGCGGGACTTCCGGCGCGGCCCGGTGTCCCCTCACAAACCCACATCGCCACACCGGTGATGGTTAAAAAAATCTCGGGTTTTATTGTTTTTTTTTTTTTTTTGCTAAACAATACTAAAAAAATTTTTCTTTTTTTTTCCTTTTTTTTTTTCTTTTTTTTGCCTTTTCTTTGTTTTTTTTTTTTTGTTTTTTTTTTTTTTCTTCTCAAACTCCAGAAGGCAGGGCTTGAATTAAACTTTTTTTTTTGTTTTTTTTTTTTGAGCCATTTCTTCTCTTCAAAAACAGAACAAAAAAAAAAATAAAAAAAAAATTCAAACAAAGAGGGAGGAGGGGGAGAATCATGGCAAAAAAAAAAAAGAAAGACAGTAAAAAATGAAGGAAATGGGGAAAATTGAACAGAAAGAGGGACCTCCCCCCTCCCCCCCCCCCCAGAAATGAAGTTTGGGCTCTTTGGGTGAAAACGTGGGGATTCGGGTGGTTTTGTTGTGGGTTTTTTGTTTCCTTTTCTTTTTTGCCATGATCCCAAGAGAACTGCCGGAAGCAGAAAATATTTAAAGAACATTTTAATATATATTCATATATATCTTTAAAGATAAGAAAAATAGGACTAATTCAAGCCTTGCCCTGTGCAAACAAAATTAAAAGAGGAGCCTGCGGGTCGCAGGTCCCGGCTCGGGGCTGCTGCTGCTTAGTTTTATTTTTGGAGGCGTTCTGGGGGGAGGAAACGGGAGCTGCTCCCTTTGGGGGGGGGCGAAGGACCCCCTTTGGAAAAATAAAGGGGGTGATGGGGAGAGGGGATCCAAAAATAAAAGTAACCGAGCGCGAGCAGCCGATGGGAAAGAAACCATGGCGGACAAAAGAAAGTCTGTTAGTCAAGTAATGCATGAGCTTTTAAATTATTCTCTTTTTTTTTTTTTTTTCTTTTTTTTTTTTTTTTTCTTTTTTTTGTGTGTGTGTGTGTGTTGGTTTTTGTTTTGTTTTCGTTTGTTTAAAGTCTAAGGTTTGGAATCGGCGAGCTGCCCCGTTCCGCAGGCAGGACATCGGTGCCGGCAGGCCTCAGGACGACAGGGCGCTCTCCTTCTGTGTTTGCTGTGCTTGTGAACGCTGCATTACCTTTTGGCTTTCCACATCTCTAAAGTGTTTCTCGACCTGTGGGTGGGGAGGGGCTCAGCACGGCCGAGGAGGGGAGGGGGGGTGACCCCCACTGCCCCCCCCCATTTTGCTGTACTCACTATTTTGCGTACGTGCCCCAGCGCGCTGCCCTCTTTGCCTTTACAGTTTTCCACCTGGTACGGGGGGGCGATGACGACTTCTTCCATCACAACTATGTTCTTCTCCTGCCATTTACAGTCCTTAATGCTGCGGGGGTGGGGGGCAGAAGGATCAGCCCAGCCGTGTCCCCCTCCCCCCCGTTCCCATTCCACCACCCAACGCATCCCGCTGACCGCCTGCAGGTTTTTGGGGGTGACACCAAACAACGCAGCCCCCCCCCCCCCCCCCTCCTCCAGGCCATGTGGGGACCCCGAAAGCACAGTGTGGGTGTGGGGGAGGCACAGAGACTCACGTCTTGTGGATGGTCTGGAAGAGCTGCTGTCCCTCCAGGGAGACCCCCGCACTGATGGCGTACGCCTGGCTCAGCTTCTCCTCCTTCTCCATCCGTGCTTTGTTGGCGAGCTGGGGGGGGGGGGGGCACAGAGATGCTGCACACGCTGCCTGCGCCCCACACCGCCCCCAAGGATGGCTGCACACCCACCAGCTTTCCCTCTGCCTCTCCCCAGTTATCAGGTGCCGTTTCAGCTCCCAGCCACCTTCATGCTAACGCGCGACAACCTGGGCAAGCTGAGTCCGAACCGACCACAGCATCAAGGCTTGGAGGTATGAGCAACTTTACCCCAGAGCAGTTACTGCAGCCCAAAAAAGGTAACAGCAACAACAACAAAGTCAGCTTTTTGGGAACAGCAGCAGCAATCCCTCTGGCCTCACACAGTCCATGTGCAGGGAGGCCTCCGCTGGGGCTCACGCTGACGCAGCGCAAGCAGCCATGAGCAAGGAGCAGGGCGCCCAGCACACAAGGCCATGGAGGCTCCCAGCTCCTTCAAGAGCTCGTGGAGAAGCAGCAAAAGGTCCAGGGCTTCCCCTCAGCCCTCGCATGGAGCCTCTCCCCCTCACCCTGGCTGCTGAGAAGCACTGCAGACACTGAACAGCTGCTGACAACGCTGCATCCCAAACGGCAGCAGTGACCCCTCTGCAAGCCCGCTCCGGGTCCAAAAAGCCCAATTTCTCAGGGAGAATCGGGCACTTCCTGCAGCAAACACTGCTCATCCCTCCAGCACAGCTTCGCTTTGCCTTCTCACCCAAACACTGCGACCCACAGCACCCAGGGCTGCAGCTGTGAGCCACGAGCCACACCGCTGGCAGCACAGCGATGCCCTGCAGGGAAAGGACCCAAAAGTTCCTCTCCCGTTTGCCCCGGCCAGACCAGAACAAGAGGTGCCACCTGCCAGCCCCCAGCCTGCAGCACCCCTACGGCTTCTTCACTTCCACTCAGCACTGGGACCTTTCCTCAGCTCCGTGCCCTCGTGCACAAATGGCCGAGTCACCGCCCCTCTCCGGCCCCATTGGCGCGAGTGGCAGAACTGCTGGGACAGCCCCTGGCACCAGGAGCAGAACAGGGCGCTGAGCACAGCACTGCAGGGCACCAAACCCTGCACCACCACCATCGCCATCCCCCCCCCCATCTGCTCCTGCCCCACAGCTCCAGCACCGCCTGCAACACTACAGCAAGGATTTCGATGCCAGGAAGTCCGAAGAGAGAACGTGAGAAGCGGCGCCACGTCGGGTGCTGCCCACCTCCCAGCCACGTCCCTCTGTGCCATCACTGCATCTTCACAGCATTTGTGCCATCTGAAATCTGTCTGCTTGCTCATCCGGGGAGGGGGAAACTGCCAGGCAGGGGACGTCCAGCCGCTGCCACCACCAGGCGCGGGGACACGGCTGCTGCCACGAGAAGCTTCCAGGTGGGAAAAGGAGGAACCCCCCTGCAGCCTCGCAACCCTCAGGGCTGCGTCCCAAAGGCGTGGGCTCAGCTTCCCTTCATCACCTGCCCCCCCCCCTTTTTGAGGAGGACGCACAAAAAGCCGCTCCTCAAAACTCAGACGACAGCTGGGCTTCACAGCTCCTGTGCCACCCCTCCGCCAGGGGGCCGCGCCAGAAATTCTGCTTCTGAAGCCGAGCAGCATCCATGCAGAGAGGGCAGCGACCTCCCACGGCTTCTCCCTGCCCCCAGGAGCACAGAACGCAGGCTGATGCGTTCAGCCAGCAGGCGCTGCGTGAGCGGGGCAAGAGTTCAAAGGGCAAGGAGCAGAAAGAGAGCCTGAGCTGCGCCCCTCCTCGAGGGAAGCCCTCCTGCGCTGCCCACAGCCACAGAAGCTCCTGGCTGAGCAGCCCCACAGCACAGAGGCCCACGGGTCGCACAGACCCCCAAGCCCTGAACGGAAGCTGCACGGAGTCACAAACGACACAGGCTTGCAGTTAAAAGCCAACCCAGCGCTGCCAGCACGGCCTCCCCCAGCCCACAGGCGGCCCCCAGCCCACCCCAGTCACCTTCTTACCTTGCTAACATTGAGTGAAGCTAAAGGAGGAGGGGTTTCCGTGCGGTCGTTAATTATTTCCACTTCTGAAACATACTGTAGGTTTACAAGCAGGATGTCTGCGTGGTTGGGCTTCCCACTGGAAGAAGGGCATTCTGGAGGGACGAAGCATTAAGGAAAACAAACCCAGGCAGAGAGGTGCTGAGCACAGAGAGCCAGCAGGTGGTTTTCCATTGAGTTTTCCACCATCGCTGCCCCAGCTCTGCCAACCTGCAGGACCCCCAAACTCTCCTTTGACTCACTGGATGCTGACGTGCTTTTCCCAACTACAGCAGAGATGTTTTCAGCCCCAAACTGCCACGACTGCACCGCACACAAGCTGGGATATCGTGTGATCTCCTCCAAGAAACCTGAGGTGCAGCTGCCCCGTTCTGAGCAGTGCAATGCGCTCCCTTAGGCACTGGCTGCTCTGCAAGTGAACCCAACCACCACCCTACCTCAAACTCACACAATTTTCTCCCCCAGCTGCTTCCTCTGGCAGGCAATAGCTGAGCCCACAGCCTCCCCAGGAGGACAGGAGCTCCTCACCTTCCTCACCACCCGGGTTTGCTGTGCTTGGTGCCGCAGCACGGCTGGGAAACGTAAACGAGACAACGGTGCACCACCCCCAGAAAACCTTTCCAGAACCGACACCAATTCCTGAGCAATCTGTTCCCAGGGAGCTGCACTGCAGGCCCTCGCTGCTGTCTCCCATTGAAGAGCAGCCCGTGGGGCTCAGCCCTCCTCAGCCCCACACGCCACAAAGCCCTCGTGAGCAAACACATTTCTGCACAGCACACGGCACGAGGGATGTGGCGCAAGAGTCTCTTCCCTGAGAGGATGAGATCACAGCAGATCTGAGGTTGGAACGGACCCACAAGGAGCAGCAGGTCTGACCCCTGGCTCCACACAGCACCACCCAGAAACGAAACCTTACAGCTGAGAACGGAGGCTGAGTCAGAACCGCCTGCTGCTGGGCATCTCTGGGGGTCCCGTTCCCCCTCCAGAGCTGCGGGACGTTTCCCACAACGCTCCAACACTCCTCACTGATGCAGCCTGCAGACGGGGACCTCCTGCAGCTCCTGCCCTCTCTCACAGCTCCAGAATCAGCCCTGCGGCCACAGAATCACCTCAAAGTTCCTCCAGCCTCTTTCAGTACCATCCCTGGGCTCCACGTTTGCCTTCACGAGCTTCCTGCAGTCCCTCTTCATGCTCTGCACCAGCCCACCCCCCTCTTGCTCTCACATCACTGCCAGGTTAAAAAGATAAAGCGCATCCTAGTGCATACACACACACACAGCGATGCATTTTAAGGCCTGAGCACTGCCCTCCTGCTCCCTCCACACAAGGCCTGGGCAATGCCAGAGCTCTCTCTCCTTCCCCACAGCATTTCTCCTCCACCTCAGTCACAACCAGGGCTCCCCTGTACCCCCCCATGCGCCCTTAGAAGACTCCTCCCGCCCTCCCCAGATCTCACTGAGCCCTGCTCACCACGCTGCTGCCTCTCTCTGCAATCCCAAACAAGCGCTATCCCCAACCAGAGCCTCCCCCAAGCTCCTCCTGGCCTCAGAATCCCCCCCTAGCCCCCCCACCCCCCCAGGGCCTCACGGTGCTCTGTCCAAAGCCCCCCAGGAGGTCCCAATCGATGCTCCCCGATCCCCCCCAGCAGGGCTGCCCCCTCTCCAGAAGCACCCTGCATCCCCACCCCACCCCTTGCTCACTGCTCTATGGATCCCCTCCCTCCCCAACAGCCCCTCTATCCACCCCTCACCCCCCAAGCTCCCTTGTCCTACAGGACCCCAATAACCCCCCCCACAGATCACACTCCCCAGTAGCCCCATCGGAAGCCTCCCAACACCTCCTCCCTCGATAACATCCCCCCTCCACAGCGCCCTCCACCACCCAGCAAACCCCCACAGATCCCCTCTTCTCCTCCCCCTCCCCCCCCAACCCTCTCCATACATCTCTCCACTTCACAGGAACTCCGTTACAGAATCACAGAGTCGCACAACATCCCAAGCTGGAACGGACCCCTCGACCCTCCTCCCCACTCCCCAGCATCCCCCAATACACCCCAAGCTCCACCAAACCCCCATCGCACACCCCCTCACCCCCCAATAACCCCCCCACCCCACCGACCCCCTCCAAACACCCCCTCAGCCCCGATACCCCCTCCCCACCAGCCCCCCTCTCCCCAATAACCCCACACGGACCTCTCACCCCATCCCTAAACCCCTCACCCCTCCCCCGCCCAACCCCCATCCCCCTCCACCCCCCCCTTTCAGCCCCCCCCCATCCCCTCAGTGAGGCCGGGCCGCGGTTCGCTGTATCGCCGGCCCCGTGGCGGCGCGGCGGATGGATACTGAGCGCCAGCATCTTGCTGGGGTAATCGAAGGCGACGACCTCGCCCTGCAGGCGCTGCTCCTGGCAGGTGCGGCACGACACCTGGCTGCCCACGCTGAAGCACTCGCCCGGCGCCGCCATTTTCTCTCAGCCCGCAGCGGCCGCCGCGGCTCGGCTCGGCCAAGGGGGGGGCGGGGCGCCGCTCGACGTCACCGCGCTGCGTGATGACGTCGCGCGTCCAACCCCCCCCGCGCGCGCGCGTGCGCGCGCTGCGCGCCGACGTCGCCTCGCCGCGCCGCGCGCCGCCGCGGGGCGGGGTGACCTTGGAATGGCGAGGGCTTTTTGACCCTCGTGCCGCTCCGTAGCGGTCGTTTCGCCGGCGCCGCAAGGCCTGCCGGGAAGTGTAGGAGGAAGAGGCGGTTAGCGGCCTGCCCGCGGGGAGGGCTGCAGGGACCCCGGCCCCCGGGTGAGGCCCCAAACCGCCCTGCGAGCTCCTAGGCCGGCCCGGGCCCCGCCCGCTGCCTCCCCGAGCCGTAACGGCCCGATGCGGGGTTTCCTGAGCGGGGAGAGGGCTGACGGGTCGCTCTGCGGGTCCTTCGGGGGGCCCCCATCGCTGCGCTGTGCCCAGGGCTGCGCGGCTCGGCCCCGTGTCCGCACCGAGCCTCTCCCGTGCGGTGCTTTTGTGCCCGCCAGCCCGTTATCCGTTTTCCTCTCTCCATCCCCATCGTCCCCATTATCCCCATCCCATTCCCCATCCCCTCCTCCATCCCCATTTCCCATCTCCACCCCTCCCTCCATCCCTCCCCCATCCCATCCCCATTATCCTCATCCCGATATCCATTCCCACTCCCCATCCTTTCCCCACCGTTCCCATCCCCATCCCATTCTCTGCATCCCCATCCATCTTCTTCCTCTACCCATCCCCACCATCCCCATTCCCCATCCCATTCCCCATCCCACCCCCATCCTCCCCTTACCCAGGACCCCTCCCTGACTCTCTCCCTCCCCACAGCCCACAGCATGGAGGCCCTACACATCTCTGGGATCCACCTCGCCGAGTTGCTGCAGGCCGGGCCGCCGTGGCTGGAAAACTTCTGGCTCACCATCACCTCCGTGGCCGACCCCAAATGCATCTTCACCGTGTGCTTCCCGCTCGCCTATTTCCTCGACCGCAAGGTGGGGGTGGCAGTGCTGTGGGTCGGGCTGGTGGCCGAGTGGCTCAACGTGGTCCTCAAATGGTGAGAGCACAGCCTGTGCCGCTGGGTCCTGCAGGGCTGGGGGATCCACGGCCCCACAGCCGCCCTCCTGCTGCTGCCCGCAGCCCCCAAACCCTCGGGGGCCGTGTGGGGCGCTGAGGCTTTGGGCTGCATCCATTCACTGCTCTGCTCTGTCCCTCCCTCTCAGGTTTTTATTTGGGGAACGCCCGTTCTGGTGGATCCATGAGTCGGGCTTTGCCAGCCAGCAGCCACTCACACTGCGTCAGTTCCCCGTCAGCTGCGAAACGGGACCAGGTGAGCTGTGTGTGTCCCTGCAGAGCACCTGGGGGTTCCATCCTGGTGACTCCAGGGACACAGCGGGGAGAGTGTGGAACTGAAAGCACACAAGGCACTGTACAACACCGGGCTGCTGGCTTCAAGGGACACCCAGGGGCTCCTTGGTGTCAGTGCTTAGCATAAGCAGGACGGTGAGAGCCCTTCCTGCCAAGCTGGCACTGGGGAAAGCGTTTCCTGCATCAGTTCCCCGCCTGTAGGACAGATTTATTTACTCTCTTGCTCTGTGAGGAAATACTCTGGGTCCCGCCTTCCTCCCTGGCAGCGCAGAGGTGGGCAGGGCAGCCTGGGGATCCCAGTGCTGGCGGGATGGGGCAGCCAGGGGTTGGCAGCAGAGCTGAGAAGTGACCAGCAGGGAACAGGATGGGCTGGCACAGCTCTGGGGCCAGGAGACCCATGAGGCAGTCTGCACCGGGCTTCTTTTCTGCCACAGCTCTGTGCCTCTTGGTTTTGGGGGCTTGCAGGTCTCCTTGCTCCCCTATTTGAGCATCTCGTGCTTTGCAGGCAGCCCCTCCGGCCACTGCATGATCACTGGGGCAGCACTGTGGCCGCTGGTGACTGCACTGACAGCATTGGCATCCCGACACTCCAAGAGGTGAGAGCTGGGGCACTCCTGGAGTCCCCAGAAGGCATTTTGGGGGGGGAAGAGGGAGATGCACTGCAGGGCTCTTTCTGCTGGGCTGGATGGGGAACGCAACTCTGGCTGCTGTGGATCCGCTCACCCAGCTCACCTCTCGCAGCCTGGTGCTGAAGCTGATCCCCTTCAGTGCCTACACGCTGCTGCTGCTGGCCGTGGGCCTCTCACGGGTCTTTGTCCTCGCTCACTTTCCCCACCAGGTGCTCGGTGGCATTGTGGCAGGTGAGCGGGGCGAGGGTCCCCCCCTCCCATCCCCTCCAGGAGCCCCCACATCCGTCCTCAAATCCCCCCCCCAACCCGTCTCTGCTCTCCCCGCAGGGGCTGCCCTGGGCTGGGGCCTGCAGGCTCACACCCCGGCCACGCGCTCTCTGGGTTTCTTTGCTGCCACATCCCTGGGGCTGCTGCTGGGCACGGTCGCTCTGCACAGCCTCATGGTTGCTGCTGGCGTTGACATCGACTGGTGAGCAGCTGTGGGGAGCGGCTGGGGGGGCTCAGAGCCCCGGGGGGGGAAGGGGTTCATCCCTGAGAACTGACTCCACAACAGAGAGGGAAGGCAAAGGGGGGAGGAGGGGGAGGGCACAGCGATCTGCCCCCCCCCTGGCGGCTGGAGCTCACAGAATCACAGAACTGTAGGGGTTGGAAGGGACCTCCAGAGCTCATCGAGTCCAACCCCCTGCCCAAGCAGTTCCTACAGCAGGTCGCACAGGTCGGCATCCAGGCAGGTCTGGAACATCTCCAGAGCAGGAGACTCCACCACCTCCCTGCACAGCCTGTTCCAGTGCTCCTCACCTCACTGCACAGCCGTTCCTTCGAACCGCGAATGTTTTTGCCCTCGATTTCCAAAGGGACCACCGGCCTTACCATGCATTTCCCAAGGCCTCCACGGGCTGAGATCGGCCCCCCAAAGCAGCGCCCAACCCCTTCCCCCGCCCATCGGGGAGGGCTCTCGGCTTCACCCCACCTCTCTCCCCGTTCAGGTCCATCCGTTTGGCCACCGCTTGGTGCAAGGACCCCTCCTGGCTGCGCCTCGACACGCGGCCCTTCGCCTCCATCTGCCGCGTGGCCGGCAGCGCGCTGGGGCTGGGCTTCGCAGCCGGAGACCCCCAGCGCTGGGATAAACCGTTGCCCCCCCGGCAGCGAGCAGCCTGCGCCGTGTTGGCTTTGGCGGCCGTTCGGGGGCTGCAGCACATCCCCCAGCCCCAGCAGGTGACACTGTGGTACGCCTCCAGCTTCCTCAAATACGCTGCCGGGCCCGGGCTGGTGGCTGTGCTGCTGCCCCGCATCGCCCGCATCGTCGCCCGCCCCGAGGGCTCCCCGCACGCTGAATAGCGGGGTGGGGGGTTGGGGGGGGGATCCCCGACTTCGGCACGGTGAGCCCCGCGTGGCCCCAGCGCCCCGTCTCCGAACGCCGTGCCAATCCTCTCCGAACGGGGGCAGCCCTCACTCCTCAGCCCCCCAGGTTCCTCTTAGGAGGGGGCAACCCCCAACCAACCCCCCCCTCCTCCAACCTGCCCCCATTTCCTCCCCCTGGGGGGGGGCACCGCTCATCCCCTCATCCCTGCCTGCCCCCAATAAAGGCGCTGTTACACTCCACCGCCGCCCCAAAACTCTTTGGGGGGGGGAGGAGGGGGGGGGGGGGGGGTTGGGCACAAGGACGCGGCCCCCCCCAACCCTCAGGCTGCGCCCCCCACGCCCACGGCTATTGCCAGAAACAGTTTTATTTATACAAGGACGAACATCGGTGACATCTTACAAAATACTCCAACCCATATCGAGAGGCGGCGGACGGACAGAAAGAAACGGCGAGGGGGGGGGGTGATGATGGGGAGGGGGGGGTGGGAAGCAGTGACCCAAAGCAGGGCAGCCTCACTCTCAGGAAGGCCTGACCCCCCCCCCCCAATTCCACCTGCATTGGGAGAACAGGGCAGCACCCCCCCCCCCAAAATGATGATGGGGAGAGGAGGGGGGGGCGCTCAGTCCATTAAATTGAGGACCTGCTCCCCCCCCCGCAGCACAACACTGCCACATA
>NW_026294817.1:110000-111510 GCF_026119805.1 Tympanuchus pallidicinctus | reverse complement strand
TATTTTCATAGAAATCCCTGTTTTTCCCCTAAAATATCGCTTATTTTCACAGAAATCCCTGTTTTTCCCCTAAAATATCGCTGATTTTCACAGAAATCCCTGTTTTTCCTCTAAAATATCGCTTATTTTCATAGAAATCCCTGTTTTTCCCCTAAAATATCGCTTATTTTCACAGAAATCCCTGTTTCTCCCCTAAAATATCGCTTATTTTCCTAGAAATCCCTCTTTTTCCCCTAAAATATCGCTTATTTTTCTTGAAATCCCTGTATTTCCAATAAAATATCGCTTATTTTCACAGAAATCCCTGTTTTTCCCCTGAAATATCGCTTATTTTCACAGAAATCCCTGTTTTTCCCCTAAAATATCGCTTATTTTCACAGAAATCCCTGTTTCTCCCCTAAAATATCGCTTATTTTCACAGAAATCCCTGTTTTTCTCCTAAAATATCGCTTACTTTGCTAGAAATCCCTGTTTTTCCCATAAAATATCGCTTATTTTCATAGAAATCCCTGTTTTTCCCCTAAAATATCGCTTATTTTCAAAGAAATCCCTGTTTTCCAATAAAATATCGCTTATTTTCATAGAAATCCCTGTTTTTCCCCTAAAATATCGCTTATTTTCATAGAAATCCCTGTTTTTCCCCTAAAATATCGCTTATTTTCACAGTAATCCCTGTTTTTAACCGAAAATATCGCTTATTTTCACAGAAATCCCTGTTTTTCCCCTAAAATATCGCTTATTTTCACAGAAATCCCTGTTTTTCCCCTAAAATGTGGCTTATTTTCATGGAAATCCCTGTTTTTCCCCTTAAATATCGCTTATTTTCATAGAAATCCCTGTTTTTCCCCTAAAATATCGCTTATTTTCACAGAAATCCCTGTTTTTCCCCTAAAATATCGCTTATTTTCACAGAAATCCCTGTTTTTCCCCTAAATTATCACTTATTTTCACAGAAATCCCTGTTTTTCCCCTAAAATATCGCTTATTTTCATAGAAATCCCTGTTTTTCCCCTGAAATATCGCTTATTTTCACAGAAATCCCTGTTTTTAATCTAAAATATCGCTTATTTTCACAGAAATCCCTGTTTTTCCCCTAAAATATCGCTTATTTTCATAGAAATCCCTGTTTTTCCCCTAAAATATCGCTTATTTTCACAGAAATCCCTGTTTTTCCCCTAAAATATCGCTGATTTTCACAGAAATCCCTGTTTTTCCTCTAAAATATCGCTTATTTTCATAGAAATCCCTGTTTTTCCCCTAAAATATCGCTTATTTTCACAGAAATCCCTGTTTCTCCCCTAAAATATCGCTTATTTTCCTAGAAATCCCTCTTTTTCCCCTAAAATATCGCTTATTTTTCTTGAAATCCCTGTATTTCCAATAAAATATCGCTTATTTTCACAGAAATCCCTGTTTTTCCCCTGAAATATCGCTTATTTTCACAGAAATCCCTGTTTTTCCCCTAAAATATCGCTTATTTTCACAGAAATCCCTGTTTCTCCCCTAAAAT
>NW_026294817.1:100000-102500 GCF_026119805.1 Tympanuchus pallidicinctus | reverse complement strand
ATTTTCATAGAAATCCCTGTTTTTCCCCTAAAATATCGATCATTTTCATAGAAATCCCTGTTTTTAACCTAAAATATCGCTTATTTTCACAGAAATCCCTGTTTTTCCCCTAAAATATCGCTTATTTTCACAGAAATCCCTGTTTTTCCCCTAAAATATCGCTTATTTTCATAGAAATCCCTGTTTTTCCCCTAAAATATCGCTTATTTTCTTAGAAATCCCTGTTTTTCCCCTAAAATATCGCTTATTTTCATAGAAATCCCTGTTTTTCCCCTTAAATATCGCTTATTTTCATAGAAATCCCTGTTTTTCCCCTAAAATATCGCTTATTTTCATAGAAATCCCTGTTTTTAATATAAATATTGCTTATTTTCACAGTAATCCCTGTTTTTAACCGAAAATATCGCTTATTTTCACAGAAATCCCTGTTTTTCCCCTAAAATATCGCTTATTTTCACAGAAATCCCTGTTTTTCCCCTAAAATGTGGCTTATTTTCATAGAAATCCCTGTTTTTCCCCTAAAATATCGCTTATTTTCTTAGAAATCCCTGTTTTTCCCCTAAAATATCGCTTATTTTCACAGAAATCCCTGTTTTTCCCCTAAAATATCGCTTATTTTCACTGAAATCCCTGTTTTTCCCCTTAAATATCGCTTATTTTCATAGAAATCCCTGTTTTTCCCCTAAAATATCGCTTATTTTCACAGAAATCCCTGTTTTTCCCCTAAAATATCGCTTATTTTCACAGAAATCCCTGTTTTTCCCCTAAAATGTGGCTTATTTTCATAGAAATCCCTGTTTTTCCCCTAAAATATCGCTTATTTTCTTAGAAATCCCTGTTTTTCCCCTAAAATATCGCTTATTTTCATAGAAATCCCTGTTTTTCCCCTTAAATATCGCTTATTTTCATAGAAATCCCTGTTTTTCCCCTAAAATATCGCTTATTTTCACAGAAATCCCTGTTTTCCCCCTAAAATATCGCTTATTTTCATAGAAATCCCTGTTTTTTCCCCTAAAATATCGCTTATTTTCACAGAAATCCCTGTTTTTCCCCTAAAATATCGCTTATTTTCACAGAAATCCCTGTTTTTCCTGTAAATATTGCTTATTTTCATGGAAATCCCTGTTTTTAATCTTAAATATCGCTGATTTTCACAGAAATCCCTGTTTTTCCCCTAAAATATCGCTGATTTTCACAGAAATCCCTGTTTTTCCCCTAAAATATCGCTTATTTTCACAGAAATCACTGTTTTTCCCCTAAAATGTGGCTTATTTGCACAGAAATCCCTGTTTTTCCCCTAAAATATCGCTTATTTTCACTGAAATCCATGTTTTTCCCCTAAAATATCACTTATTTTCACAGAAATCCCTGTTTTTCCCCTTCAATATCGCTTATTTTCACAGAAATCCCTGTTTTTCCCCTTAAATATCGCTTATTTTCACAGAAATCCCTGTTTTTCCCCTAAAATATCGCTCATTTTCATAGAAATCCCTGTTTTTCCCCTTAAATATCACTGATTTTCACAGAAATCCCTGTTTTTCCTCTAAAATATCGCTTATTTTCACAGAAATCCCTGTTTTTCCAATAAAATATCGCTTATTTTCATAGAAATCCCTGTTTTTCCCCTAAAATATCGCTTATTTTCACAGAAATCCCTGTTTTTCCCCTAAAATATCGCTTATTTTCTTAGAAATCCCTGTTTTTCCCCTGAAATATCGCTTATTTTCACAGAAATCCCTGTTTTTAACCTGAAATATCGCTTATTTTCACAGAAATCCCTGTTTTTCCCCTAAAATATCGCTTATTTTCACAGAAATCCCTGTTTTTAACCTAAAATATCGCTGATTTTCACAGAAATCCCTGTTTTTCCCCTAAAATATCGCTTATTTTCACAGAAATCCCTGTTTTTCCAATAAAATATCGCTTATTTTCACAGAAATCCCTGTTTTTCCCCTAAAATGTGGCTTATTTTCACAGAAATCCCTGTTTTTCCCCTAAAATATCGCTTATTTTCATAGAAATCCCTGTTTTTCCCCTAAAATATCACTTATTTTCCTTGAAATCCCTGTTTTTCCACTAAAATATCGCTTATTTTCACAGAAATCCCTGTTTTTCCCCTGAAATATCGCTTATTTTCACAGAAATCCCTGTTTTTCCCCTAAAATATCGCTTATTTTCACAGAAATCCCTGTTTTTCCCCTAAAATATCGCTTATTTTCACAGAAATCCCTGTTTTTCCCATAAAATATCGCTTATTTTCATAGAAATCCCTGTTTTTCCCCTAAATTATCGCTTATTTTCAAAGAAATCCCTGTTTTTCCAATAAAATAACGCTTATTTTCATAGAAATCCCTGTTTTTCCCCTAAAATATCGCTTATTTTCACAGAAATCCCTGTTTTTCCAATAAAATAGCGCTGATTTTCATAGAAATCCCTGTTTTTCCCCTAAATTATCGCTTATTTTCAAAGAAATCCCTGTTTTTCCAATAAAATATCGCTC
>NW_026294817.1:87500-95000 GCF_026119805.1 Tympanuchus pallidicinctus | reverse complement strand
CTGTTTTTCCCCTAAAATATCGCTCATTTTCATAGAAATCCCTGTTTTTCCCCTTAAATATCACTGATTTTCACAGAAATCCCTGTTTTTCCTCTAAAATATCGCTTATTTTCACAGAAATCCCTGTTTTTCCACTTAAATATCGCTTATTTTCATAGAAATCCCTGTTTTTAACCTAAAATATCGCTTATTTTCACAGAAATCCCTGTTTTTCCCCTAAAATATCGCTTATTTTCACAGAAATCCCTGTTTTTCCCCTGAAATATCGCTTATTTTCACAGAAATCCCTGTTTTTAACCTGAAATATCGCTTATTTTCACAGAAATCCCTGTTTTTCCCCTAAAATATCGCTTATTTTCACAGAAATCCCTGTTTTTCCCCTAAAATATCGCTGATTTTCACAGAAATCCCTGTTTTTCCCCTAAAATATCGCTTATTTTCACAGAAATCCCTGTTTTTCCTCTAAAATATCGCTTATTTTCACAGAAATCCCTGTTTTTCCCCTAAAATGTGGCTTATTTTCACAGAAATCCCTGTTTTTCCCCTAAAATATCGCTTATTTTCATAGAAATCCCTGTTTTTCCCCTAAAATATCGCTTATTTTCCTTGAAATCCCTGTTTTTCCCCTAAAATATCGCTTATTTTCACAGAAATCCCTGTTTTTCCCCTGAAATATCGCTTATTTTCACAGAAATCCCTGTTTTTCCCCTAAAATATCGCTTATTTTCACAGAAATCCCTGTTTTTCCCCTAAAATATCGCTTATTTTCACAGAAATCCCTGTTTTTCCCATAAAATATCGCTTATTTTCACAGAAATCCCTGTTTTTCCCCTAAAATATCGCTTATTTTCAAAGAAATCCCTGTTTTTCCAATAAAATATCGCTTATTTTCATAGAAATCCCTGTTTTTCCAATAAAATATCGCTTATTTTCATAGAAATCCCTGTTTTTAACCGAAAATATTGCTTATTTTCACAGAAATCCCTGTTTTTCCCCTAAAATATCGCTTATTTTCATAGAAATCCCTGTTTTTCCCCTAAAATATCGCTTATTTTCACAGAAATCCCTGTTTTTCCCCTAAAATATCACTTATTTTCATAGAAATCCCTGTTTTTCCCTTAAAATATCGCTTATTTTCACAGAAATCCCTGTTTTTCCCATTAAATATCGCTTATTTTCACAGAAATCCCTGTTTTTCCCCTAAAATGTCGCTTGTTTTCACAGAAATCCCTGTTTTTCCCCTAAAATATCACTTATTTTCACAGAAATCCCTGTTTTTCCCCTAAAATGTGGCTTATTTTCATGGAAATCCCTGTTTTTCCCCTGAAATATCGCTGATTTTCATAGAAATCCCTGTTTTTCCCCTAAAATATCGCTTATTTTCACAGAAATCCCTGTTTTTCCCCTAAAATATCGCTTATTTTCATAGAAATCCCTGTTTTTCCCCTAAAATATCACTTATTTTCACAGAAATCCCTGTTTTTCCCCTAAAATATCGCTTATTTTCATAGAAATCCCTGTTTTTAATCTAAAATATCGCTTATTTTCACAGTAATCCCTGTTTTTAACCGAAAATATCGCTTATTTTCACAGAAATCCCTGTTTTTCCCCTAAAATATCGCTTATTTTGATAGCAATCCCTGTTTTTCCCCTAAAATGTGGCTTATTTTCATAGAAATCCCTGTTTTTCCCCTTAAATATCGCTTATTTTCATAGAAATCCCTGTTTTTCCCATTAAATATCGATCATTTTCATAGAAATCCCTGTTGTTCCCCTTAAATATCGCTGATTTTCACAGAAATCCCTGTTTTTCCCCTAAAATATCGCTTATTTTCACAGAAATCCCTGTTTTTCCCCTAAAATATCGCTTATTTTCACAGAAATCCCTGTTTTCCCCTAAAATATCTCTTATTTTCACAGAAATCCCTGTTTTTCCCCTGAAATATCGCTTATTTTCACAGAAATCCCTGTTTTTCCCCTAAAATATCGCTTATTTTCATAGAAATCCCTGTTTTTAACCTTAAATATCGCTGATTTTCTCAGAAATCCCTGTTTTTCCCCTAAAATATCGCTGATTTTCACAGAAATCCCTGTTTTTCCCCTAAAATATCGATCATTTTCACAGAAATCCCTGTTTTTCCCCTAAAATGTGGCTTATTTGCACAGAAATCCCTGTTTTTCCCCTAAAATATCGCTTATTTTCAGAGAAATCCATGTTTTTCCCCTAAAATATCACTTATTTTCACAGAAATCCCTGTTTTTCCACTAAAATATCGCTTATTTTCACAGAAATCCCTGTTTTTCCACTTAAATATCGCTTATTTTCACAGAAATCCCTGTTTTTCCCCTGAAATATCGCTTATTTTCACAGAAATCCCTGTTTTTAACCTGAAATATCGCTTATTTTCACAGAAATCCCTGTTTTTCCCCTAAAATATCGCTTATTTTCACAGAAATCCCTGTTTTTCCTCTAAAATATCGCTTATTTTCACAGAAATCCCTGTTTTTCCCCTAAAATATCGCTTATTTTCACAGAAATCCCTGTTTTTCCCCTAAAATATCGCTTATTTTCACAGAAATCCCTGTTTCTCCCCTAAAATATCGCTTATTTTCACAGAAATCCCTGTTTCTCCCCTAAAATATCGCTTATTTTCCTAGAAATCCCTCTTTTTCCCCTAAAATATCGCTTATTTTCCTTGAAATCCCTGTTTTTCCAATAAAATATCGCTTATTTTCACAGAAATCCCTGTTTTTCCCCTGAAATATCGCTTATTTTCACAGAAATCCCTGTTTTTCCCCTGAAATATCGCTTATTTTCACAGAAATCCCTGTTTTTCCCCTAAAATATCGCTTATTTTCACAGAAATCCCTGTTTTTCTCCTAAAATATCGCTTACTTTGCTAGAAATCCCTGTTTTTCCCATAAAATATCGCTTATTTTCACAGAAATCCCTGTTTTTCCCCTAAATTATCACTTATTTTCAAAGAAATCCCTGTTTTTCCCCTAAAATATCGCTTATTTTCATAGAAATCCCTGGTTTTCCCCTAAGATATCGCTTATTTTCATAGAAATCCCTGTTTTTCCCCTAAAATATCGCTTATTTTCACAGTAATCCCTGTTTTTAACCGAAAATATCGCTTATTTTCACAGAAATCCCTGTTTTTCCCCTAAAATATCGCTTATTTTCATAGAAATCCCTGTTTTTCCCCTAAAATGTCGCTTATTTTCATGGAAATCCCTGTTTTTCCCCTTAAATATCGCTTATTTTCATAGAAATCCCTGTTTTTCCCCTAAAATATCGCTTATTTTCACAGAAATCCCTGTTTTTCCCCTAAAATATCGCTTATTTTCACAGAAATCCCTGTTTTTCCCCTAAATTATCACTTATTTTCACAGAAATCCCTGTTTTTCCCCTAAAATATCGCTTATTTTCATAGAAATCCCTGTTTTTAATCTAAAATATCGCTTATTTTCACAGTAATCCCTGGTTTTAACCGAAAATATCGCTTATTTTCACAGAAATCCCTGTTTTTCCCCTAAAATATCGCTTATTTTCACAGAAATCCCTGTTTTTCCCCTAAAATGTGTTTTATTTTCATAGAAATCCCTGTTTTTCCCCTTAAATATCGCTTATTTTCATAGAAATCCCTGTTTTTCCCCTAAAATATCGATCATTTTCATAGAAATCCCTGTTTTTCCCCTTAAATATCGCTGATTTTCACAGAAATCCCTGTTTTTCCCCTAAAATATCGCTTATTTTCTTAGAAATCCCTGTTTTTCCCCTAAAATATCGCTTATTTTCACAGAAATCCCTGTTTTCCCCCTAAAATATCGCTTATTTTCATAGAAATCCCTGTTTTTCCCCTAAAATATCGCTTATTTTCACAGAAATCCCTGTTTTCCCCCTAAAATATCGCTTATTTTCACAGAAATCCCTGTTTTTCCTCTAAATATCGCTTATTTTCATAGAAATCCCTGTTTTTAACCTTAAATATCGCTGATTTTCACAGAAATCCCTGTTTTTCCCCTAAAATATCGCTGATTTTCACAGAAATCCCTGTTTTACCCATAAAATGTCGCTTATTTTCACAGAAATCCCTGTTTTTCCCCTAAAATGTGTCTTATTTGCACAGAAATCCCTGTTTTTCAACTAAAATATCGCTTATTTTCAGAGAAATCCATGTTTTTCCCCTAAAATATCACTTATTTTCACAGAAATCCCTGTTTTTCCCCTAAAATATCGCTTATTTTCACAGAAATCCCTGTTTTTCCCCTAAAATATCGCTTATTTTCCTAGAAATCCCTGTTTTTCCCATAAAATACAACGAATATAACCTAACCCTAACCCTAACCCTAACCCTAACCCTAACCCTAACCCTAACCCTAACCCTAACCCTAACCCTAACCCTAACCCTAACCCTTCTCTAACCCTAACCCTACCCTTACCCTAACCCTAACCCTAACCCTAACCCTAACCCTAACCCTAACCCTAACCCTAACCCTAACCCTAACCCTAACCCTAACCCTAACCCTAACCCTAACCCTAACCCTACCCTAACCCTAACCCTAACCCTAACCCTAACCCTAACCCTAACCCTAACCCTAACCCTAACCCTAACCCTAACCCTTACCCTAACCCTAACCCTAACCCTAACCCTAACCCTAACCCTAACCCTAACCCTAACCCTAACCCTAACCCTAACCCTAACCCTAACCCTAACCCTAACCCTAACCCTAACCCTAACCCTAACCCTAACCCTTCGCTAACCCTAACCCTAACCCTAACCCTAACCCTAACCCTAACCCTAACCCTAACCCTAACCCTAACCCTAACCCTAACCCTAACCCTAACCCTAACCCTAACCCTAACCCTAACCCTAACCCTAACCCTAACCCTAACCCTACCCTAACCCTAACCCTAACCCTAACCCTAACTCTAACCCAAACCCTAACCCTAACCCTAACCCTAACCCTAACCCTAACCCTAACCCTAACCCTAACCCTAACCCTAACCCTAACCCTAACCCTAACACTTCTCTAACCCTAACCCTAACCCTAACCCTAACCCTAACCCTAACCCTAACCCTAACCCTAACCCTAACCCTAACCCTAACCCTAACCCTTCTCTAACCCTAACCCTAACCCTAAACCTAACCCTTCTCTAACCCTAAACCTTTCCCTAACCCTAACCCAAACCCTACCCTTACCTTAATAAATCCCTTTTTTTAACCTGAAATATCACTTATTTTCACAGAAATCCCTGTTTTTCTCCTAAAATATCGCTTATTTTCACAGAAATCCCTGTTTTTCCCCTAAAATGTGGCTTATTTTCACAGAAATCCCTGTTTTTCCCCTAAAATGTGGCTTATTTTCACAGAAATCCCTGTTTTTCCCCTAAAATATTGCTTATTTTCACAGAAATCCCTGTTTTTCCCCTAAAATATTGCTTATTTTCACAGAAATCCCTGTTTTTCCCCTAAAATATCTCTTATTTTCACAGAAATCCATGTTTTTCCCCTAAAATATCGCTTATTTTCACAGAAATCCCTGTTTTTCATCTTAAATATCGCTAATTTTCATAGAAATCCCTGTTTTTCCTATAAAATGTCGCTTATTTTCACAGAAAACCCTGTTTTTCCCCTAAAATATCGCTTATTTTCACAGAAATCCCTGTTTTTCCCCTAAAATATCGCTTGTTTTCATAGAAATCCCTGTTTTTCCCCTAAAATATCGCTTATTTTCACAGAAATCCCTGTTTTTCCTCTAAAATATCGCTTATTTTCATAGAAATCCCTGTTTTTCCCCTAAAATATCGCTTATTTTCACAGAAATCCCTGTTTTTCCCCTAAAATATCGCTGATTTTCACAGAAATCCCTGTTTTTCCTCTAAAATATCGCTTATTTTCATAGAAATCCCTGTTTCTCCCCTAAAATATCGCTTATTTTCACAGAAATCCCTGTTTCTCCCCTAAAATATCGCTTATTTTCCTAGAAATCCCTCTTTTTCCCCTAAAATATCGCTTATTTTTCTTGAAATCCCTGTATTTCCAATAAAATATCGCTTATTTTCACAGAAATCCCTGTTTTTCCCCTGAAATATCGCTTATTTTCACAGAAATCCCTGTTTTTCCCCTGAAATATCGCTTATTTTCACAGAAATCCCTGTTTCTCCCCTAAAATATCGCTTATTTTCACAGAAATCCCTGTTTTTCTCCTAAAATATCGCTTACTTTGCTAGAAATCCCTGTTTTTCCCATAAAATATCGCTTATTTTCATAGAAATCCCTGTTTTTCCCCTAAAATATCACTTATTTTCAAAGAAATCCCTGTTTTTCCAATAAAATATCGCTTATTTTCATAGAAATCCCTGTTTTTCCCCTGAAATATCGCTTATTTTCATAGAAATCCCTGTTTTTCCCCTAAAATATCGCTTATTTTCACAGTAATCCCTGTTTTTCCCCTAAAATATCGCTTATTTTCACAGAAATCCCTGTTTTTCCCCTAAAATATCGCTTATTTTCACAGAAATCCCTGTTTTTCCCCTAAAATGTGGCTTATTTTCATGGAAATCCCTGTTTTTCCCCTTAAATATCGCTTATTTTCATAGAAATCCCTGTTTTTCCCCTAAAATATCGCTTATTTTCACAGAAATCCCTGTTTTTCCCCTAAAATATCGCTTATTTTCACAGAAATCCCTGTTTTTCCCCTAAATTATCACTTATTTTCACAGAAATCCCTGTTTTTCCCCTAAAATATCGCTTATTTTCATAGAAATCCCTGTTTTTAACCTTAAATATCGCTGATTTTCACAGAAATCCCTGTTTTTCCCCTAAAATATCGCTGATTTTCACAGAAATCCCTGTTTTTCCCATAAAATGTCGCTTATTTTCACAGAAATCCCTGTTTTTCCCCTAAAATGTGTCTTATTTGCACAGAAATCCCTGTTTTTCAACTAAAATATCGCTTATTTTCAGAGAAATCCATGTTTTTCCCCTAAAATATCACTTATTTTCACAGAAATCCCTGTTTTTCCCCTAAAATATCGCTTATTTTCACAGAAATCCCTGTTTTTCCCCTAAAATATCGCTTATTTTCCTAGAAATCCCTGTTTTTCCCATAAAATACCACTAATATAACCTAACCCTAACCCTAACCCTAACCCTAACCCTAACCCTAACCCTAATCCTAACCCTAACCCTAACCCTAACCCTAATCCTAACCCTAACCCTAACCCTTCTCTAACCCTAACCCTAACCCTAAACCTAACCCTTCTCTAACCCTAAACCTTTCCCTAACCCTAACCCAAACCCTACCCTTACCTTAATAAATCCCTTTTTTTAACCTGAAATATCACTTATTTTCACAGAAATCCCTGTTTTTCCCCTAAAATATCGCTTATTTTCACAGAAATCCCTGTTTTTCCCCTAAAATATCTCTTATTTTCACAGAAATCCCTGTTTTTCCCCTAAAATATTGCTTATTTTCACAGAAATCCCTGTT
>NW_026294817.1:25000-75000 GCF_026119805.1 Tympanuchus pallidicinctus | reverse complement strand
TTCACAGAAATCCCTGTTTTTCCACTAAAATATCGCTTATTTTCACAGAAATCCCTGTTTTTCCTCTAAAATATCGCTTATTTTCACAGAAATCCCTGTTTTTCCACTAAAATATCGCTTATTTTCATAGAAATCCCTGTTTTTCCCCTAAAATGTGGCTTATTTTCACAGAAATCCCTGTTTTTCCCCTAAAATATCGCTTATTTTCACAGAAATCCCTGTTTTTCCCCTAAAATATCACTTATTTTCATAGAAATCCCTGTTTTTCCCCTAAAATGTGGCTTATTTTCAAAGAAATCCCTGTTTTTCCCCCCAAATATCGCTCATTTTCATAGAAATCCCTGTTTTTTCCATAAAATATCGCTTATTTTCACAGAAATCCCTGTTTTTCCCCTAAAATGTCGCTTATTTTCACAGAAATCCCTGTTTTTCCCCTAAAATGTCGCTTATTTTCACAGAAATCCCTGTTTTTCCCCTAAAATATAGCTTATTTTCATAGAAATCCCTGTTTTTCCCCTAAAATATCGCTTATTTTCACAGAAATCCCTGTTTTTCCCCTAAAATATCGCTTATTTTCACAGAAATCCCTGTTTTTCCCCTAAAATATCGCTTATTTTCACAGAAATCCCTGTTTTTCCCCTAAAATATCGCTTATTTTCAAAGCAATCCCTGTTTTTCCACTTAAATATCGCTTATTTTCACAGAAATCCCTGTTTTTCCCCTAAAATATCGCTTATTTTCACAGAAATCCCTGTTTTTCCCCTAAAATATCGCTGATTTTCACAGAAATCCCTGTTTTTCCCCTAAAATATCGCTTATTTTCCTAGAAATCCGTTTTTCCCCTAAAATATTGCTTATTTTCACAGAAATCCCTGTTTTTCCCCTAAAATGTCGCTTATTTTCACAGAAATCCCTGTTTTTCCCCTAAAATATCTCTTATTTTCACAGAAATCCCTGTTTTTCCCCTAAAATATCGCTTATTTTCACAGAAATCCCTGTTTTTCCCCTAAAATATCACTTATTTTCATAGAAATCCCTGTTTTTCCCCTAAAATGTGGCTTATTTTCAAAGAAATCCCTGTTTTTCCCCTAAAATATCGCTCATTTTCACAGAAATCCCTGTTTTTCCCCTAAAATATCGCTTATTTTCACAGAAATCCCTGTTTTTCCCCTAAAATATCGCTTATTTTCACAGAAATCCCTGTTTTTCCCCTAAAATATCGCTTATTTTCAAAGAAATCCCTGTTTTTCCCCTAAAATATCGCTTATTTTCACAGAAATCCCTGTTTTTCCCCTAAAATATCGCTTATTTTCTCAGCAATCCCTGTTTTTCCCCTAAAATATCGCTTATTTTCACAGAAATCCCTGTTTTTCCCCTAAAATATCGCTTATTTTCCTAGAAATCCCTGTTTTTCCCCTAAAATATCGCTTATTTTCACAGAAATCCCTGTTTTTCCCCTAAAATATCGCTTATTTTCACAGAAATCCCTGTTTTTCCCCTAAAATATCGCTTATTTTCTCAGCAATCCCTGTTTTTCCCCTAAAATATCGCTTATTTTCACAGAAATCCCTGTTTTTCCCCTAAAATATCGCTTATTTTCACAGAAATCCCTGTTTTTCCCCTAAAATATCGCTTATTTTCACAGAAATCCCTGTTTTTCCCCTAAAATATCGCTTATTTTCTCAGCAATCCCTGTTTTTCCCCTAAAATATCGCTTATTTTCACAGTAATCCCTGTTTTTCCCCTAAAATATGGCTTATTTTCACAGAAATCCCTGTTTTTCCCCTAAAATATCGCTCATTTTCACAGAAATCCCTGTTTTTCCCCTAAAATATCGCTTATTTTCACAGAAATCCCAATTTTTCCCCTAAAATATCGCTGATTTTCACAGAAATCCCTGTTTTTCCCCTAAAATATCGCTTATTTTCACAGAAATCCCTGTTTTTCCCCTAAAATATCGCTTATTTTTACAGAAATCCCTGTTTTTCCCCTTCAATATCGCTTATTTTCACAGAAATCCCTGTTTTTCCACTAAAATATCGCTTATTTTCACAGAAATCCCTGTTTTTCCCCTATAATGTGGCTTATTTTCACAGAAATCCCTGTTTTTCCCATTAAATATCGCTTATTTTCATAGAAATCCCTGTTTTTAACCTAAAATATCGCTTATTTTCACAGAAATCCCTGTTTTTCCCCTAAAATATCGCTTATTTTCACAGAAATCCCTGTTTTTCCCCTAAAATATCGCTTATTTTCACAGAAATCCCTGTTTTTCCTCTAAATATCGCTTATTTTCATAGAAATCCCTGTTTTTCCCCTAAAATGTGGCTTATTTTCAAAGAAATCCCTGTTTTTCCCCCCAAATATCGCTCATTTTCATAGAAATCCCTGTTTTTTCCATAAAATATCGCTTATTTTCACAGAAATCCCTGTTTTTCCCCTAAAATATCGCTTATTTTCACAGAAATCCCTGTTTTTCCCCTAAAATATCGCTTATTTTCACAGAAATCCCTGTTTTTCCCTTAAAATATCGCTTATTTTCACAGAAATCCCTGTTTTTCCCCTAAAATATCGCTTATTTTCCTAGAAATCCCTGTTTTTCCCCTGAAATATCGCTGATTTTCACAGAAATCCCTGTTTTTCCCCTAAAATATCGCTTATTTTCACAGAAATCCCTGTTTTTCCCCTAAAATGTCGCTTATTTTCCTTGAAATCCCTGTTTTTCCAAAAAAATATCGCTTATTTTCACAGAAATCCCTGTTTTTCCCCTAAAATATCGCTTATTTTCACAGAAATCCCTGTTTTTCCCCTAAAATATCACTTATTTTCATAGAAATCCCTGTTTTTCCCCTAAAATATCACTTATTTTCACAGAAATCCCTGTTTTTCCCATTAAATATCGCTTATTTTCACAGAAATCCCTGTTTTTAACAAAAAATATCGCTTATTTTTACAGAAATCTCTGTTTTTCCCCCAAAATATCGCTTATTTTGATAGAAATCCCTGTTTTTCCCCTAAAATATCTCTTATTTTCACAGAAATCCCTGTTTTTCCCCTAAAATATCGCTTATTTTCACAGAAATCCCTGTTTTTCCCCCAAAATATCGCTTATTTTCATAGAAATCCCTGTTTTTCCCCTAAAATATCGCTTATTTTCACAGAAATCCCTGTTTTTCCCCTAAAATATCGCTTATTTTCACAGAAATCCCTGTTTTTCCCCTTAAATATCGCTTATTTTCCTAGAAATCCCTGTTTTTCCCCTAAAATATCGCTCATTTTGATAGCAATCCCTGTTTTTCCCCTAAAATATCGCTTATTTTCACAGAAATCCCTGTTTTTCCCCTAAAATATCGCTTATTTTCACAGAAATCCCTGTTTTTCCCCTAAAATATCGCTCATTTTGATAGAAATCCCTGTTTTTCCCCTAAAATATCGCTTATTTTCACAGAAATCCCTGTTTTTCCCCTAAAATATCGCTTATTTTCTCAGAAATCCCTGTTTTTCCCATTAAATATCGCTTATTTTCACAGAAATCCCTGTTTTTCCCCTAAAATATCGCTCATTTTCACAGAAATCCCTGTTTTTCCCCTAAAATATCGCTTATTTTCACAGAAATCCCTGTTTTTCCCCTAAAATATCGCTTATTTTCACAGAAATCCCTGTTTTTCCCCTAAAATATCACTTATTTTCCTAGAAATCCCTGTTTTTCCCCTGAAATATCGCTGATTTTCACAGAAATCCCTGTTTTTCCCCTAAAATATCGCTTATTTTCACAGAAATCCCTGTTTTTCCCCTAAAATATTGCTTATTTTCCTTGAAATCCCTGTTTTTCCAATAAAATATCGCTTATTTTCACAGAAATCCCTGTTTTTCCCCTAAAATATCGCTTATTTTCACAGAAATCCCTGTTTTTCCCCTAAAATATCACTTATTTTCATAGAAATCCCTGTTTTTCCCCTAAAATATCACTTATTTTCACAGAAATCCCTGTTTTTCCCATTAAATATCGCTTATTTTCACAGAAATCCCTGTTTTTCCCCTAAAATGTGGCTTATTTTCACAGAAATCCCTGTTTTTCCCCTAAAATATCACTTATTTTCATAGAAATCCCTGTTTTTCCCCTAAAATGTGGCTTATTTTCAAAGAAATCCCTGTTTTTCCCCCCAAATATCGCTCATTTTCATAGAAATCCCTGTTTTTTCCATAAAATATCGCTTATTTTCACAGAAATCCCTGTTTTTCCCCTAAAATGTCGCTTATTTTCACAGAAATCCCTGTTTTTCCCCTAAAATGTCGCTTATTTTCACAGAAATCCCTGTTTTTCCCCTAAAATATCGCTTATTTTCTCAGCAATCCCTGTTTTTCCCCTAAAATATCGCTTATTTTCACAGAAATCCCTGTTTTTCCCCTAAAATATCGCTTATTTTCACAGAAATCCCTGTTTTTCCCCTAAAATATCGCTTATTTTCACAGAAATCCCTGTTTTTCCCCTAAAATATCGCTTATTTTCTCAGCAATCCCTGTTTTTCCCCTAAAATATCGCTTATTTTCACAGTAATCCCTGTTTTTCCCCTAAAATATGGCTTATTTTCACAGAAATCCCTGTTTTTCCCCTAAAATATCGCTTATTTTTACAGAAATCCCTGTTTTTCCCCTTCAATATCGCTTATTTTCACAGAAATCCCTGTTTTTCCCCTAAAATATCGCTTATTTTCACAGAAATCCCAATTTTTCCCCTAAAATATCGCTGATTTTCACAGAAATCCCTGTTTTTCCCCTAAAATATCGCTTATTTTCACAGAAATCCCTGTTTTTCCCCTAAAATATCGCTTATTTTTACAGAAATCCCTGTTTTTCCCCTTCAATATCGCTTATTTTCACAGAAATCCCTGTTTTTCCACTAAAATATCGCTTATTTTCACAGAAATCCCTGTTTTTCCCCTATAATGTGGCTTATTTTCACAGAAATCCCTGTTTTTCCCATTAAATATCGCTTATTTTCATAGAAATCCCTGTTTTTAACCTAAAATATCGCTTATTTTCACAGAAATCCCTGTTTTTCCCCTAAAATATCGCTTATTTTCACAGAAATCCCTGTTTTTCCCCTAAAATATCGCTTATTTTCACAGAAATCCCTGTTTTTCCTCTAAATATCGCTTATTTTCATAGAAATCCCTGTTTTTCCCCTAAAATGTGGCTTATTTTCAAAGAAATCCCTGTTTTTCCCCCCAAATATCGCTCATTTTCATAGAAATCCCTGTTTTTTCCATAAAATATCGCTTATTTTCACAGAAATCCCTGTTTTTCCCCTAAAATATCGCTTATTTTCACAGAAATCCCTGTTTTTCCCCTAAAATATCGCTTATTTTCACAGAAATCCCTGTTTTTCCCTTAAAATATCGCTTATTTTCACAGAAATCCCTGTTTTTCCCCTAAAATATCGCTTATTTTCCTAGAAATCCCTGTTTTTCCCCTGAAATATCGCTGATTTTCACAGAAATCCCTGTTTTTCCCCTAAAATATCGCTTATTTTCACAGAAATCCCTGTTTTTCCCCTAAAATGTCGCTTATTTTCCTTGAAATCCCTGTTTTTCCAAAAAAATATCGCTTATTTTCACAGAAATCCCTGTTTTTCCCCTAAAATATCGCTTATTTTCACAGAAATCCCTGTTTTTCCCCTAAAATATCACTTATTTTCATAGAAATCCCTGTTTTTCCCCTAAAATATCACTTATTTTCACAGAAATCCCTGTTTTTCCCATTAAATATCGCTTATTTTCACAGAAATCCCTGTTTTTAACAAAAAATATCGCTTATTTTTACAGAAATCTCTGTTTTTCCCCCAAAATATCGCTTATTTTGATAGAAATCCCTGTTTTTCCCCTAAAATATCTCTTATTTTCACAGAAATCCCTGTTTTTCCCCTAAAATATCGCTTATTTTCACAGAAATCCCTGTTTTTCCCCCAAAATATCGCTTATTTTCATAGAAATCCCTGTTTTTCCCCTAAAATATCGCTTATTTTCACAGAAATCCCTGTTTTTCCCCTAAAATATCGCTTATTTTCACAGAAATCCCTGTTTTTCCCCTTAAATATCGCTTATTTTCCTAGAAATCCCTGTTTTTCCCCTAAAATATCGCTCATTTTGATAGCAATCCCTGTTTTTCCCCTAAAATATCGCTTATTTTCACAGAAATCCCTGTTTTTCCCCTAAAATATCGCTTATTTTCACAGAAATCCCTGTTTTTCCCCTAAAATATCGCTCATTTTGATAGAAATCCCTGTTTTTCCCCTAAAATATCGCTTATTTTCACAGAAATCCCTGTTTTTCCCCTAAAATATCGCTTATTTTCTCAGAAATCCCTGTTTTTCCCATTAAATATCGCTTATTTTCACAGAAATCCCTGTTTTTCCCCTAAAATATCGCTCATTTTCACAGAAATCCCTGTTTTTCCCCTAAAATATCGCTTATTTTCACAGAAATCCCTGTTTTTCCCCTAAAATATCGCTTATTTTCACAGAAATCCCTGTTTTTCCCCTAAAATATCACTTATTTTCCTAGAAATCCCTGTTTTTCCCCTGAAATATCGCTGATTTTCACAGAAATCCCTGTTTTTCCCCTAAAATATTGCTTATTTTCCTTGAAATCCCTGTTTTTCCAATAAAATATCGCTTATTTTCACAGAAATCCCTGTTTTTCCCCTAAAATATCGCTTATTTTCACAGAAATCCCTGTTTTTCCCCTAAAATATCACTTATTTTCATAGAAATCCCTGTTTTTCCCCTAAAATATCACTTATTTTCACAGAAATCCCTGTTTTTCCCATTAAATATCGCTTATTTTCACAGAAATCCCTGTTTTTCCCCTAAAATGTGGCTTATTTTCACAGAAATCCCTGTTTTTCCCCTAAAATATCTCTTATTTTCACAGAAATCCCTGTTTTTCCCCTAAAATATCGCTTATTTTCACAGAAATCCCTGTTTTTCCCCCAAATATCGCTTATTTTCATAGAAATCCCTGTTTTTCCCCTAAAATATAGCTTATTTTCATAGAAATCCCTGTTTTTCCCCTAAAATATCGCTTATTTTCCTAGAAATCCCTGTTTTTCCCCTTAAATATCGCTTATTTTCCTAGAAATCCCTGTTTTTCCCCTTAAATATCGCTTATTTTCCTAGAAATCCCTGTTCTTCCCCTAAAATATCGCTCATTTTCACAGAAATCCCTGTTTTTCCCCTAAAATATCGCTCATTTTCACAGAAATCCCTGCTTTTCCCCTAAAATATCGCTCATTTTCACAGAAATCCCTGCTTTTCCCCTAAAATATCGCTCATTTTCACAGAAATCCCTGCTTTTCCCCTAAAATATCGCTCATTTTCACAGAAATCCCTGCTTTTCCCCTAAAATATCGCTCATTTTCACAGAAATCCCTGCTTTTCCCCTAAAATATCGCTCATTTTCACAGAAATCCCTGCTTTTCCCCTAAAATATCGCTCATTTTCACAGAAATCCCTGTTTTTCCCCTAAAATATCGCTCATTTTCACAGAAATCCCTGTTTTTCCCATTAAATATCGCTTATTTTCACAGAAATCCCTGTTTTTCCCCTAAAATATCGCTTATTTTCACAGAAATCCCTGTTTTTCCCCTAAAATATCGCTCATTTTGATAGAAATCCCTGTTTTTAACCTAAAATATCGCTTATTTTCACAGAAATCCCTGTTTTTCCCATTAAATATCGCTTATTTTCACAGAAATCCCAATTTTTCCCCTAAAATATCGCTTATTTTCACAGAAATCCCTGTTTTTCCCCTAAAATGTCGCTTATTTTCACAGAAATCCCTGTTTTTCCCATTAAATATCGCTTATTTTCACAGAAATCCCTGTTTTTCCCCTTCAATATCGCTTATTTTCACAGAAATCCCTGTTTTTCCACTAAAATATCGCTTATTTTCACAGAAATCCCTGTTTTTCCCCTAAAATGTGGCTTATTTTCACAGAAATCCCTGTTTTTCCCATTAAATATCGCTGATTTTCATAGAAATCCCTGTTTTTCCCCTTAAATATCGCTTATTTTCCTAGAAATCCCTGTTTTTCCCCTAAAATATCGCTCATTTTGATAGCAATCCCTGTTTTTCCCCTAAAATATCTCTTATTTTCCTAGAAATCCCTGTTTTTCCCCTAAAATATCGCTTATTTTCACAGAAATCCCTGTTTTTCCCCTAAAATATCGCTTATTTTCACAGAAATCCCTGTTTTTCCCCTAAAATATCGCTTATTTTCAAAGAAATCCGTTTTTCCCCTAAAATATCGCTTATTTTCACAGAAATCCCTGTTTTTCCCATTAAATATCGCTTATTTTCACAGAAATCCCTGTTTTTCCCCTAAAATATCGCTCATTTTGATAGAAATCCCTGTTTTTCCCCTAAAATATCGCTTATTTTCACAGAAATCCCTGTTTTTCCCCTAAAATATCGCTTATTTTCCTAGAAATCCCTGTTTTTCCCCTAAAATATGGCTTATTTTCACAGAAATCCCTGTTTTTCCCCTAAAATATCGCTCATTTTCACAGAAATCCCTGTTTTTCCCCTAAAATATCGCTTATTTTCACAGAAATCCCTGTTTTTCCCCTAAAATATCGCTTATTTTCACAGAAATCCCTGTTTTTCCCCTAAAATATCGCTTATTTTCACAGAAATCCCTGTTTTTCCCCTAAAATATCGCTTATTTTTACAGAAATCCCTGTTTTTCCCATTAAATATCGCTTATTTTCACAGAAATCCCTGTTTTTCCCCTTCAATATCGCTTATTTTCACAGAAATCCCTGTTTTTCCACTAAAATATCGCTTATTTTCACAGAAATCCCTGTTTTTCCCCTATAATGTGGCTTATTTTCACAGAAATCCCTGTTTTTCCCATTAAATATCGCTTATTTTCATAGAAATCCCTGTTTTTCCACTAAAATATCGCTTATTTTCACAGAAATCCCTGTTTTTCCCCTAAAATATCGCTTATTTTCACAGAAATCCCTGTTTTTCCCCTAAAATATCGCTTATTTTCCTAGAAATCCCTGTTTTTCCTCTAAATATCGCTTATTTTCATAGAAATCCCTGTTTTTCCCCTAAAATGTGGCTTATTTTCAAAGAAATCCCTGTTTTTCCCCCCAAATATCGCTCATTTTCATAGAAATCCCTGTTTTTTCCATAAAATATCGCTTATTTTCACAGAAATCCCTGTTTTTCCCCTAAAATATCGCTTATTTTCACAGAAATCCCTGTTTTTCCCCTAAAATATCGCTTATTTTCACAGAAATCCCTGTTTTTCCCCTAAAATATCGCTTATTTTCACAGAAATCCCTGTTTTTCCCCTAAAATATCGCTTATTTTCACAGAAATCCCTGTTTTTCCCTTAAAATATCGCTTATTTTCACAGAAATCCCTGTTTTTCCCCTAAAATATCGCTTATTTTCCTAGAAATCCCTGTTTTTCCCCTAAAATATCGCTCATTTTCACAGAAATCCCTGCTTTTCCCCTAAAATATCGCTCATTTTCACAGAAATCCCTGCTTTTCACCTAAAATATCGCTCATTTTCACAGAAATCCCTGCTTTTCCCCTAAAATATCGCTCATTTTCACAGAAATCCCTGCTTTTCCCCTAAAATATCGCTCATTTTCACAGAAATCCCTGCTTTTCCCCTAAAATATCGCTCATTTTCACAGAAATCCCTGCTTTTCCCCTAAAATATCGCTCATTTTCACAGAAATCCCTGTTTTTCCCCTAAAATATCGCTCATTTTCACAGAAATCCCTGTTTTTCCCCTAAAATATCGCTTATTTTCACAGAAATCCCTGTTTTTCCCCTAAAATATCGCTTATTTTCACAGAAATCCCTGTTTTTCCCTTAAAATATCGCTCATTTTGATAGAAATCCCTGTTTTTCCCCTAAAATACCGCTTATTTTCACAGAAATCCCTGTTTTTCCCCTTCAATATCGCTTATTTTCACTGAAATCCCTGTTTTTCCCCTAAAATATCGCTTATTTTCACAGAAATCCCTGTTTTTCCCCTAAAATATCGCTTATTTTCACAGAAATCCCTGTTTTTCCCCTAAAATATCGCTTATTTTCACAGAAATCCCTGTTTTTCCCCTAAAATATCGCTGATTTTCATAGAAATCCCTGTTTTTCCCCTAAAATATCGCTTATTTTCACAGAAATCCCTGTTTTTCCCCTAAAATGTGGCTTATTTTCACAGAAATCCCTGTTTTTCCCCTAAAATATCGCTTATTTTCATAGAAATCCCTGTTTTTCCCCTAAAATATCGCTTATTTTCACAGAAATCCCTGTTTTTCCCCTAAAATATCGCTTATTTTCATAGAAATCCCTGTTTTTCCCCTAAAATATCACTTATTTTCACAGAAATCCCAATTTTTCCCCTAAAATATCGCTTATTTTCACAGAAATCCCTGTTTTTCCCCTAAAATGTCGCTTATTTTCACAGAAATCCCTGTTTTTCCCCTAAAATATCGCTTATTTTCACAGAAATCCCTGTTTTTCCCCTAAAATATCGCTTATTTTCACAGAAATCCCTGTTTTTCCCCTAAAATATCGCTCATTTTGATAGAAATCCCTGTTTTTCCCCTAAAATACCGCTTATTTTCACAGAAATCCCTGTTTTTCCCCTTCAATATCGCTTATTTTCACTGAAATCCCTGTTTTTCCCCTAAAATATCGCTTATTTTCACAGAAATCCCTGTTTTTCCCCTAAAATATCGCTTATTTTCACAGAAATCCCTGTTTTTCCCCTAAAATATCGCTTATTTTCACAGAAATCCCTGTTTTTCCCCTAAAATATCGCTGATTTTCCTAGAAATCCCTGTTTTTCCTCTAAATATCGCTTATTTTCATAGAAATCCCTGTTTTTCCCCTAAAATGTGGCTTATTTTCAAAGAAATCCCTGTTTTTCCCCCCAAATATCGCTCATTTTCATAGAAATCCCTGTTTTTTCCATAAAATATCGCTTATTTTCACAGAAATCCCTGTTTTTCCCCTAAAATATCGCTTATTTTCACAGAAATCCCTGTTTTTCCCCTAAAATATCGCTTATTTTCACAGAAATCCCTGTTTTTCCCCTAAAATATCGCTTATTTTCACAGAAATCCCTGTTTTTCCCCTAAAATATCGCTTATTTTCACAGAAATCCCTGTTTTTCCCCTAAAATATCGCTTATTTTCACAGAAATCCCTGTTTTTCCCTTAAAATATCGCTTATTTTCACAGAAATCCCTGTTTTTCCCCTAAAATATCGCTTATTTTCCTAGAAATCCCTGTTTTTCCCCTGAAATATCGCTGATTTTCACAGAAATCCCTGTTTTTCCCCTAAAATATCGCTTATTTTCACAGAAATCCCTGTTTTTAACCTAAAATATCGCTTATTTTCACAGAAATCCCTGTTTTTCCCCTTAAATATCGCTTATTTTCACAGAAATCCCTGTTTTTCCCCTAAAATATCGCTTATTTTCACAGAAATCCCTGTTTTTCCCCTAAAATATCACTTATTTTCATAGAAATCCCTGTTTTTCCCCTAAAATATCACTTATTTTCACAGAAATCCCTGTTTTTCCCATTAAATATCGCTTATTTTCACAGAAATCCCTGTTTTTAACAAAAAATATCGCTTATTTTTACAGAAATCTCTGTTTTTCCCCCAAAATATCGCTTATTTTGATAGAAATCCCTGTTTTTCCCCTAAAATATCGCTTATTTTCACAGAAATCCCTGTTTTTCCCCTAAAATATCGCTTATTTTCACAGAAATCCCTGTTTTTCCCCCAAAATATCGCTTATTTTCATAGAAATCCCTGTTTTTCCCCTAAAATATCGCTTATTTTCACAGAAATCCCTGTTTTTCCCCTAAAATATCGCTTATTTTCACTGAAATCCCTGTTTTTCCCCTGAAATATCGCTTATTTTCCTAGAAATCCCTGTTTTTCCCCTAAAATATCGCTCATTTTGATAGCAATCCCTGTTTTTCCCCTAAAATATCGCTTATTTTCACAGAAATCCCTGTTTTTCCCCTAAAATATCGCTCATTTTGATAGAAATCCCTGTTTTTCCCCTAAAATATCGCTTATTTTCACAGAAATCCCTGTTTTTCCCCTAAAATATCGCTTATTTTCTCAGCAATCCCTGTTTTTCCACTTAAATATCGCTTATTTTCACAGAAATCCCTGTTTTTCCCCTAAAATATCGCTCATTTTCACAGAAATCCCTGTTTTTCCCCTAAAATATCGCTTATTTTCACAGAAATCCCTGTTTTTCCCCTAAAATATCGCTTATTTTCACAGAAATCCCTGTTTTTCCCCTAAAATATCGCTTATTTTCCTAGAAATCCCTGTTTTTCCCCTAAAATATCGCTGATTTTCACAGAAATCCCTGTTTTTCCCCTAAAATATCGCTTATTTTCACAGAAATCCCTGTTTTTCCCCTAAAATATTGCTTATTTTCACAGAAATCCCTGTTTTTCCAATAAAATATCGCTTATTTTCACAGAAATCCCTGTTTTTCCCCTAAAATATCGCTTATTTTCACAGAAATCCCTGTTTTTCCCCTAAAATATCGCTTATTTTCATAGAAATCCCTGTTTTTCCCCTTAAATATCACTTATTTTCACAGAAATCCCTGTTTTTCCCCTAAAATATCGCTTATTTTCACAGAAATCCCTGTTTTTCCCCTAAAATGTGGCTTATTTTCACAGAAATCCCTGTTTTTCCCCTAAAATATCTCTTATTTTCACAGAAATCCCTGTTTTTCCCCTAAAATATCGCTTATTTTCACAGAAATCCCTGTTTTTCCCCCAAAATATCGCTTATTTTCATAGAAATCCCTGTTTTTCCCCTAAAATATCGCTTATTTTCAAAGAAATCCCTGTTTTTCCCCTAAAATATCGCTTATTTTCCTAGAAATCCCTGTTTTTCCCCTTAAATATCGCTTATTTTCCTAGAAATCCCTGTTCTTCCCTTAAAATATCGCTCATTTTCACAGAAATCCCTGTTTTTCCCCTAAAATATCGCTCATTTTCACAGAAATCCCTGCTTTTCCCCTAAAATATCGCTCATTTTCACAGAAATCCCTGCTTTTCACCTAAAATATCGCTCATTTTCACAGAAATCCCTGCTTTTCCCCTAAAATATCGCTCATTTTCACAGAAATCCCTGCTTTTCCCCTAAAATATCGCTCATTTTCACAGAAATCCCTGCTTTTCCCCTAAAATATCGCTCATTTTCACAGAAATCCCTGCTTTTCCCCTAAAATATCGCTTATTTTCACAGAAATCCCTGTTTTTCCCCTAAAATATCGCTCATTTTGATAGAAATCCCTGTTTTTCCCCTAAAATACCGCTTATTTTCACAGAAATCCCTGTTTTTCCCCTTCAATATCGCTTATTTTCACTGAAATCCCTGTTTTTCCCCTAAAATATCGCTTATTTTCACAGAAATCCCTGTTTTTCCCCTAAAATATCGCTTATTTTCACAGAAATCCCTGCTTTTCCCCTAAAATATCGCTCATTTTCACAGAAATCCCTGCTTTTCCCCTAAAATATCGCTTATTTTCACAGAAATCCCTGTTTTTCCCCTAAAATATCGCTCATTTTGATAGAAATCCCTGTTTTTCCCCTAAAATACCGCTTATTTTCACAGAAATCCCTGTTTTTCCCCTTCAATATCGCTTATTTTCACTGAAATCCCTGCTTTTCACCTAAAATATCGCTCATTTTCACAGAAATCCCTGCTTTTCCCCTAAAATATCGCTCATTTTCACAGAAATCCCTGCTTTTCCCCTAAAATATCGCTCATTTTCACAGAAATCCCTGCTTTTCCCCTAAAATATCGCTCATTTTCACAGAAATCCCTGCTTTTCCCCTAAAATATCGCTCATTTTCACAGAAATCCCTGTTTTTCCCCTAAAATATCGCTCATTTTCACAGAAATCCCTGTTTTTCCCCTAAAATATCGCTTATTTTCACAGAAATCCCTGTTTTTCCCCTAAAATATCGCTTATTTTCACAGAAATCCCTGTTTTTCCCCTAAAATATCGCTCATTTTGATAGAAATCCCTGTTTTTCCCCTAAAATACCGCTTATTTTCACAGAAATCCCTGTTTTTCCCCTTCAATATCGCTTATTTTCACTGAAATCCCTGTTTTTCCCCTAAAATATCGCTTATTTTCACAGAAATCCCTGTTTTTCCCCTAAAATATCGCTTATTTTCACAGAAATCCCTGTTTTTCCCCTAAAATATCGCTTATTTTCACAGAAATCCCTGTTTTTCCCCTAAAATATCGCTCATTTTGATAGAAATCCCTGTTTTTCCCCTAAAATACCGCTTATTTTCACAGAAATCCCTGTTTTTCCCCTTCAATATCGCTTATTTTCACTGAAATCCCTGTTTTTCCCCTAAAATATCGCTTATTTTCATAGAAATCCCTGTTTTTCCCCTAAAATATCGCTTATTTTCACAGAAATCCCTGTTTTTCCCCTAAAATATCGCTTATTTTCATAGAAATCCCTGTTTTTCCCCTAAAATATCACTTATTTTCACAGAAATCCCAATTTTTCCCCTAAAATATCGCTTATTTTCACAGAAATCCCTGTTTTTCCCCTAAAATGTCGCTTATTTTCACAGAAATCCCTGTTTTTCCCCTAAAATATCGCTTATTTTCACAGAAATCCCTGTTTTTCCCCTAAAATATCGCTTAATTTTACAGAAATCCCTGTTTTTCCCCTAAAATATCGCTTATTTTCACAGAAATCCCTGTTTTTCCCCTAAAATATCGCTCATTTTCACAGAAATCCCTGTTTTTCCCCTAAAATATCGCTCATTTTGATAGAAATCCCTGTTTTTCCCCTAAAATACCGCTTATTTTCACAGAAATCCCTGTTTTTCCCCTTCAATATCGCTTATTTTCACTGAAATCCCTGTTTTTCCCCTAAAATATCGCTTATTTTCACAGAAATCCCTGTTTTTCCCCTAAAATATCGCTTATTTTCACAGAAATCCCTGTTTTTCCCCTAAAATATCGCTGATTTTCATAGAAATCCCTGTTTTTCCCCTAAAATATCGCTTATTTTCACAGAAATCCCTGTTTTTCCCCTAAAATGTGGCTTATTTTCACAGAAATCCCTGTTTTTCCCCTAAAATATCGCTTATTTTCATAGAAATCCCTGTTTTTCCCCTAAAATATCGCTTATTTTCACAGAAATCCCTGTTTTTCCCCTAAAATATCGCTTATTTTCATAGAAATCCCTGTTTTTCCCCTAAAATATCACTTATTTTCACAGAAATCCCAATTTTTCCCCTAAAATATCGCTTATTTTCACAGAAATCCCTGTTTTTCCCCTAAAATGTCGCTTATTTTCACAGAAATCCCTGTTTTTCCCCTAAAATATCGCTTATTTTCACAGAAATCCCTGTTTTTCCCCTAAAATATCGCTTAATTTTACAGAAATCCCTGTTTTTCCACTAAAATATCGCTTATTTTCACAGAAATCCCTGTTTTTCCCCTTAAATATCACTTATTTTCACAGAAATCCCTGTTTTTCCCATTAAATATCGCTGATTTTCATAGAAATCCCTGTTTTTCCCCTTAAATATCGCTTATTTTCCTAAAAATCCCTGTTTTTCCCCTAAAATATCGCTCATTTTGATAGCAATCCCTGTTTTTCCCCTAAAATATCTCTTATTTTCCTAGAAATCCCTGTTTTTCCCCTAAAATATCTCTTATTTTCACAGAAATCCCTGTTTTTCCCCTAAAATATCGCTTATTTTCACAGAAATCCCTGTTTTTCCCCTGAAATATCGCTTATTTTCACAGAAATCCCTGTTTTTCCCCTAAAATGTGGCTTATTTTCACAGAAATCCCTGTTTTTCCCCTAAAATATCGCTTATTTTCACAGAAATCCCTGTTTTTCCCATTAAATATCGCTTATTTTCACAGAAATCCCTGTTTTTCCCCTAAAATATCGCTCATTTTGATAGAAATCCCTGTTTTTCCCCTAAAATATCGCTTATTTTCACAGAAATCCCTGTTTTTCCCCTAAAATATCGCTTATTTTCACAGAAATCCCTGTTTTTCCCCTAAAATATCGCTTATTTTCTCAGCAATCCCTGTTTTTCCACTTAAATATCGCTTATTTTCACAGAAATCCCTGTTTTTCCCCTAAAATATCGCTTATTTTCACAGAAATCCCTGTTTTTCCACTTAAATATCGCTGATTTTCATAGAAATCCCTGTTTTTAACCTAAAATATCGCTTATTTTCACAGAAATCCCTGTTTTTCCCATAAAATATCTCTTATTTTCCTAGAAATCCCTGTTTTTCCCCTAAAATATCGCTTATTTTCACAGAAATCCCTGTTTTTCCCCTAAAATATCGCTGATTTTCATAGAAATCCCTGTTTTTCCCCTAAAATATCACTTATTTTCCTTGAAATCCCTGTTTTTCCCCTAAAATATCGCTTATTTTCACAGAAATCCCTGTTTTTCCCCTTCAATATCGCTTATTTTCACAGAAATCCCTGTTTTTCCCCTAAAATATCGCTTATTTTCACAGAAATCCCTGTTTTTCCCCTAAAATATCGCTTATTTTCACAGAAATCCCTGTTTTTCCCCTAAAATATCGCTTATTTTCACAGAAATCCCTGTTTTTCCCCTTCAATATCGCTTATTTTCACAGAAATCCCTGTTTTTCCCCTAAAATATCGCTTATTTTCACAGAAATCCCTGTTTTTCCCCTAAAATATCGCTTATTTTCACAGAAATCCCTGTTTTTCCCCTAAAATATCGCTTATTTTCACAGAAATCCCTGTTTTTCCCCTAAAATATCGCTTATTTTCACAGAAATCCCTGTTTTTCCCCTAAAATATCGCTTATTTTCCTAGAAATCCCTGTTTTTCCCCTAAAATATCGCTTATTTTCACAGAAATCCCTGTTTTTCCCCTAAAATATCGCTTATTTTCACAGAAATCCCTGTTTTTCCCCTAAAATATCGCTTATTTTCCTATAAATCCCTGTTTTTCCCCTGAAATATCGCTCATTTTGATAGCAATCCCTGTTTTTCCCCTAAAATATCTCTTATTTTCACAGAAATCCCTGTTTTTCCCCTAAAATATCTCTTATTTTCACAGAAATCCCTGTTTTTCCCCTAAAATATCGCTTATTTTCACAGAAATCCCTGTTTTTCCCCTAAAATATCACTTATTTTCATAGAAATCCTTGTTTTTCCCCTAAAATGTGGCTTATTTTCACAGAAATCCCTGTTTTTCCCCTAAAATATCGCTCATTTTGATAGAAATCCCTGTTTTTCCCCTAAAATATCGCTTATTTTCACAGAAATCCCTGTTTTTCCCCTAAAATATCGCTTATTTTCACAGAAATCCCTGTTTTTCCCCTAAAATATAGCTTATTTTCATAGAAATCCCTGTTTTTCCCCTAAAATATCGCTTATTTTCACAGAAATCCCTGTTTTTCCCCTAAAATATCGCTGATTTTCATAGAAATCCCTGTTTTTCCCCTAAAATATCACTTATTTTCCTTGAAATCCCTGTTTTTCCCCTAAAATATCGCTTATTTTCACAGAAATCCCTGTTTTTCCCCTAAAATATCGCTTATTTTCACAGAAATCCCTGTTTTTCCCCTGAAATATCGCTAATTTTCACAGAAATCCCTGTTTTTCCCCTTAAATATCGCCTGTTTTTCCCCTAAAATATCGCTTATTTTCACAGAAATCCCTGTTTTTCCCCTAAAATATCACTTATTTTCAGAGTAATCCCTGTTTTTCCCCTAAAATATCGCTCAATTTGATAGAAATCCCTGTTTTTCCCCTAAAATATCGCTTATTTTCACAGAAATCCCTGTTTTTCCCCTAAAATATCGCTGATTTTCACAGAAATCCCTGTTTTTCCCCTAAAATATCGCTTATTTTCACAGAAATCCCTGTTTTTCCCCTAAAATATCGCTTATTTTCCTAGAAATCCCTGTTTTTCCCCTAAAATATCGCTTATTTTCCTAGAAATCCCTGTTTTTCCCCTAAAATATCGCTGATTTTCACAGAAATCCCTGTTTTTAACCTAAAATATCGCTTATTTTCACAGAAATCCCTGTTTTTAACAAAAAATATCGCTTATTTTCATAGAAATCTCTGTTTTTCCCTCAAAATATCGCTTATTTTCACAGAAATCCCTGTTTTTCCCCTAAAATATCTCTTATTTTCACAGAAATCCCTGTTTTTCCCCTAAAATATAGCTTATTTTCAAAGAAATCCCTGTTTTTCCCCTAAAATATCGCTTATTTTCATAGAAATCCCTGTTTTTCCCCTTAAATATCGCTTATTTTCACTGAAATCCCTGTTTTTCCCCTTAAATATCGCTCATTTTGATAGCAATCCCTGTTTTTCCCCTTCAATATCGCTTATTTTCACAGAAATCCCTGTTTTTCCCCTAAAATATCGCTTATTTTCACAGAAATCCCTGTTTTTCCCCTAAAATATCGCTTATTTTCACAGAAATCCCTGTTTTTCCCTTAAAATATCGCTTATTTTCACAGAAATCCCTGTTTTTCCCCTTCAATATCGCTTATTTTCACAGAAATCCCTGTTTTTCCACTAAAATATCGCTTATTTTCACAGAAATCCCTGTTTTTCCCCTAAAATGTGGCTTATTTTCACAGAAATCCCTGTTTTTCCCATTAAATATCGCTGATTTTCATAGAAATCCCTGTTTTTCCCCTTAAATATCGCTTATTTTCCTAGAAATCCCTGTTTTTCCCCTAAAATATCGCTCATTTTGATAGCAATCCCTGTTTTTCCCCTAAAATATCTCTTATTTTCCTAGAAATCCCTGTTTTTCCCCTTAAATATCGCTCATTTTGATAGCAATCCCTGTTTTTCCCCTAAAATATCGCTTATTTTCACAGAAATCCCTGTTTTTCCCCTAAAATATCGCTTATTTTCACAGAAATCCCTGTTTTTCCCCTAAAATATCGCTTATTTTCCATGAAATCCCTGTTTTTCCCTTAAAATATCGCTTATTTTCACAGAAATCCCTGTTTTTCCCCTAAAATATCGCTTATTTTCCTAGAAATCCCTGTTTTTCCCCTAAAATATCGCTTATTTTCACAGAAATCCCTGTTTTTCCCATTAAATATCGCTTATTTTCACAGAAATCCCTGTTTTTCCCCTTCAATATCGCTTATTTTCACAGAAATCCCTGTTTTTCCCCTAAAATATCGCTTATTTTCACAGAAATCCCTGTTTTTCCCCTAAAATATCGCTTATTTTCACAGAAATCCCTGTTTTTCCCCTAAAATATCGCTTATTTTCACAGAAATCCCTGTTTTTCCCCTAAAATATCGCTCATTTTGATAGAAATCCCTGTTTTTCCCCTAAAATATCGCTTATTTTCACAGAAATCCCTGTTTTTCCCCTTAAATATCGCTTATTTTCACAGAAATCCCTGTTTTTCCCCTAAAATGTCGCTTATTTTCACAGAAATCCCTGTTTTTCCCCTAAAATATCGCTTAATTTTACAGAAATCCCTGTTTTTCCCCTTAAATATCGCTGATTTTCACAGAAATCCCTGTTTTTCCCCTAAAATATCGCTGATTTTCACAGAAATCCCTGTTTTTCCCCTAAAATATCGCTGATTTTCACAGAAATCCCTGTTTTTCCCCTAAAATATCGCTTATTTTCACAGAAATCCCTGTTTTTCCCCTAAAATATCGCTTATTTTCACAGAAATCCCTGTTTTTCCCCTTAAATATCTCTTATTTTCACAGAAATCCCTGTTTTTCCCCTTAAATATCGCTTATTTTCACAGAAATCCCTGTTTTTCCCCTAAAATATCGCTTATTTTCACAGAAATCCCTGTTTTTCCCCTAAAATATCGCTGATTTTCACAGAAATCCCTGTTTTTCCCCTAAAATATCGCTGATTTTCACAGAAATCCCTGTTTTTCCCCTTCAATATCGCTTATTTTCACAGAAATCCCTGTTTTTCCCCTAAAATATCGCTTATTTTCACAGAAATCCCTGTTTTTCCCCTAAAATATCGCTTATTTTCACAGAAATCCCTGTTTTTCCCCTAAAATATCGCTTATTTTCACAGAAATCCCTGTTTTTCCCCTAAAATATCGCTCATTTTGATAGAAATCCCTGTTTTTCCCCTAAAATATCGCTTATTTTCACAGAAATCCCTGTTTTTCCCCTTAAATATCGCTTATTTTCACAGAAATCCCTGTTTTTCCCCTAAAATGTCGCTTATTTTCACAGAAATCCCTGTTTTTCCCCTAAAATATCGCTTAATTTTACAGAAATCCCTGTTTTTCCCCTTAAATATCGCTGATTTTCACAGAAATCCCTGTTTTTCCCCTAAAATATCGCTGATTTTCACAGAAATCCCTGTTTTTCCCCTAAAATATCGCTGATTTTCACAGAAATCCCTGTTTTTCCCCTAAAATATCGCTTATTTTCACAGAAATCCCTGTTTTTCCCCTAAAATATCGCTTATTTTCACAGAAATCCCTGTTTTTCCCCTTAAATATCTCTTATTTTCACAGAAATCCCTGTTTTTCCCCTTAAATATCGCTTATTTTCACAGAAATCCCTGTTTTTCCCCTAAAATATCGCTGATTTTCACAGAAATCCCTGTTTTTCCCCTAAAATATCGCTGATTTTCACAGAAATCCCTGTTTTTCCCCTTAAATATCGCTTATTTTCACAGAAATCCCTGTTTTTCCCCTAAAATATCTCTTATTTTCACAGAAATCCCTGTTTTTCCCCTAAAATATCGCTTATTTTCACAGAAATCCCTGTTTTTCCCCCAAAATATCGCTTATTTTCATAGAAATCCCTGTTTTTCCCCTAAAATATCGCTTATTTTCAAAGAAATCCCTGTTTTTCCCCTAAAATATCGCTTATTTTCCTAGAAATCCCTGTTTTTCCCCTTAAATATCGCTTATTTTCCTAGAAATCCCTGTTCTTCCCCTAAAATATCGCTCATTTTCACAGAAATCCCTGTTTTTCCCCTAAAATATCGCTCATTTTCACAGAAATCCCTGCTTTTCCCCTAAAATATCGCTCATTTTCACAGAAATCCCTGCTTTTCACCTAAAATATCGCTCATTTTCACAGAAATCCCTGCTTTTCCCCTAAAATATCGCTCATTTTCACAGAAATCCCTGCTTTTCCCCTAAAATATCGCTCATTTTCACAGAAATCCCTGCTTTTCCCCTAAAATATCGCTGATTTTCACAGAAATCCCTGCTTTTCCCCTAAAATATCGCTCATTTTCACAGAAATCCCTGTTTTTCCCCTAAAATATCGCTCATTTTCACAGAAATCCCTGTTTTTCCCCTAAAATATCGCTTATTTTCACAGAAATCCCTGTTTTTCCCCTAAAATATCGCTTATTTTCACAGAAATCCCTGTTTTTCCCCTAAAATATCGCTCATTTTGATAGAAATCCCTGTTTTTCCCCTAAAATACCGCTTATTTTCACAGAAATCCCTGTTTTTCCCCTTCAATATCGCTTATTTTCACAGAAATCCCTGTTTTTCCCCTAAAATATCGCTTATTTTCACAGAAATCCCTGTTTTTCCCCTAAAATATCGCTTATTTTCACAGAAATCCCTGTTTTTCCCCTAAAATATCGCTTATTTTCACAGAAATCCCTGTTTTTCCCCTAAAATATCGCTGATTTTCATAGAAATCCCTGTTTTTCCCCTAAAATATCGCTTATTTTCACAGAAATCCCTGTTTTTCCCCTAAAATGTGGCTTATTTTCACAGAAATCCCTGTTTTTCCCCTAAAATATCGCTTATTTTCATAGAAATCCCTGTTTTTCCCCTAAAATATCGCTTATTTTCACAGAAATCCCTGTTTTTCCCCTAAAATATCGCTTATTTTCATAGAAATCCCTGTTTTTCCCCTAAAATATCACTTATTTTCACAGAAATCCCAATTTTTCCCCTAAAATATCGCTTATTTTCACAGAAATCCCTGTTTTTCCCCTAAAATGTCGCTTATTTTCACAGAAATCCCTGTTTTTCCCCTAAAATATCGCTTATTTTCACAGAAATCCCTGTTTTTCCCCTAAAATATCGCTTAATTTTACAGAAATCCCTGTTTTTCCCCTAAAATATCGCTTATTTTCACAGAAATCCCTGTTTTTCCCCTAAAATATCGCTTATTTTCACAGAAATCCCTGTTTTTCCCCTAAAATATCGCTCATTTTGATAGAAATCCCTGTTTTTCCCCTAAAATACCGCTTATTTTCACAGAAATCCCTGTTTTTCCCCTTCAATATCGCTTATTTTCACTGAAATCCCTGTTTTTCCCCTAAAATATCGCTTATTTTCACAGAAATCCCTGTTTTTCCCCTAAAATATCGCTTATTTTCACAGAAATCCCTGTTTTTCCCCTAAAATATCGCTTATTTTCACAGAAATCCCTGTTTTTCCCCTAAAATATCGCTGATTTTCATAGAAATCCCTGTTTTTCCCCTAAAATATCGCTTATTTTCACAGAAATCCCTGTTTTTCCCCTAAAATGTGGCTTATTTTCACAGAAATCCCTGTTTTTCCCCTAAAATATCGCTTATTTTCATAGAAATCCCTGTTTTTCCCCTAAAATATCGCTTATTTTCACAGAAATCCCTGTTTTTCCCCTAAAATATCGCTTATTTTCATAGAAATCCCTGTTTTTCCCCTAAAATATCACTTATTTTCACAGAAATCCCAATTTTTCCCCTAAAATATCGCTTATTTTCACAGAAATCCCTGTTTTTCCCCTAAAATGTCGCTGATTTTCACAGAAATCCCTGTTTTTCCCCTAAAATATCGCTTATTTTCACAGAAATCCCTGTTTTTCCCCTAAAATATCGCTTAATTTTACAGAAATCCCTGTTTTTCCACTAAAATATCGCTTATTTTCACAGAAATCCCTGTTTTTCCCCTTAAATATCACTTATTTTCACAGAAATCCCTGTTTTTCCCATTAAATATCGCTGATTTTCATAGAAATCCCTGTTTTTCCCCTTAAATATCGCTTATTTTCCTAGAAATCCCTGTTTTTCCCCTAAAATATCGCTCATTTTGATAGCAATCCCTGTTTTTCCCCTAAAATATCTCTTATTTTCCTAGAAATCCCTGTTTTTCCCCTAAAATATCTCTTATTTTCACAGAAATCCCTGTTTTTCCCCTAAAATATCGCTTATTTTCACAGAAATCCCTGTTTTTCCCCTGAAATATCGCTTATTTTCACAGAAATCCCTGTTTTTCCCCTAAAATGTGGCTTATTTTCAAAGAAATCCGTTTTTCCCCTAAAATATCGCTTATTTTCACAGAAATCCCTGTTTTTCCCATTAAATATCGCTTATTTTCACAGAAATCCCTGTTTTTCCCCTAAAATATCGCTCATTTTGATAGAAATCCCTGTTTTTCCCCTAAAATATCGCTTATTTTCACAGAAATCCCTGTTTTTCCCCTAAAATATCGCTTATTTTCACAGAAATCCCTGTTTTTCCCCTAAAATATCGCTTATTTTCTCAGCAATCCCTGTTTTTCCACTTAAATATCGCTTATTTTCACAGAAATCCCTGTTTTTCCCCTAAAATATCGCTTATTTTCACAGAAATCCCTGTTTTTCCACTTAAATATCGCTGATTTTCATAGAAATCCCTGTTTTTAACCTAAAATATCGCTTTTTTTCACAGAAATCCCTGTTTTTCCCATAAAATATCTCTTATTTTCCTAGAAATCCCTGTTTTTCCCCTAAAATATCGCTTATTTTCACAGAAATCCCTGTTTTTCCCCTAAAATATCACTTATTTTCCTTGAAATCCCTGTTTTTCCCCTAAAATATCGCTTATTTTCACAGAAATCCCTGTTTTTCCCCTTCAATATCGCTTATTTTCACAGAAATCCCTGTTTTTCCCCTAAAATATCGCTTATTTTCACAGAAATCCCTGTTTTTCCCCTAAAATATCGCTTATTTTCACAGAAATCCCTGTTTTTCCCCTAAAATATCGCTTATTTTCACAGAAATCCCTGTTTTTCCCCTTCAATATCGCTTATTTTCACAGAAATCCCTGTTTTTCCCCTAAAATATCGCTTATTTTCACAGAAATCCCTGTTTTTCCCCTAAAATATCGCTTATTTTCACAGAAATCCCTGTTTTTCCCCTAAAATATCGCTTATTTTCACAGAAATCCCTGTTTTTCCCCTAAAATATCGCTTATTTTCACAGAAATCCCTGTTTTTCCCCTAAAATATCGCTTATTTTCCTAGAAATCCCTGTTTTTCCCCTAAAATATCGCTTATTTTCACAGAAATCCCTGTTTTTCCCCTAAAATATCGCTTATTTTCACAGAAATCCCTGTTTTTCCCCTAAAATATCGCTTATTTTCCTATAAATCCCTGTTTTTCCCCTGAAATATCGCTCATTTTGATAGCAATCCCTGTTTTTCCCCTAAAATATCTCTTATTTTCACAGAAATCCCTGTTTTTCCCCTAAAATATCTCTTATTTTCACAGAAATCCCTGTTTTTCCCCTAAAATATCGCTTATTTTCACAGAAATCCCTGTTTTTCCCCTAAAATATCACTTATTTTCATAGAAATCCTTGTTTTTCCCCTAAAATGTGGCTTATTTTCACAGAAATCCCTGTTTTTCCCCTAAAATATCGCTCATTTTGATAGAAATCCCTGTTTTTCCCCTAAAATATCGCTTATTTTCACAGAAATCCCTGTTTTTCCCCTAAAATATCGCTTATTTTCACAGAAATCCCTGTTTTTCCCCTAAAATATAGCTTATTTTCATAGAAATCCCTGTTTTTCCCCTAAAATATCGCTTATTTTCACAGAAAACCCTGTTTTTCCCCTAAAATATCGCTGATTTTCATAGAAATCCCTGTTTTTCCCCTAAAATATCACTTATTTTCCTTGAAATCCCTGTTTTTCCCCTAAAATATCGCTTATTTTCACAGAAATCCCTGTTTTTCCCCTAAAATATCGCTTATTTTCACAGAAATCCCTGTTTTTCCCCTGAAATATCGCTAATTTTCACAGAAATCCCTGTTTTTCCCCTTAAATATCGCCTGTTTTTCCCCTAAAATATCGCTTATTTTCACAGAAATCCCTGTTTTTCCCCTAAAATATCACTTATTTTCAGAGTAATCCCTGTTTTTCCCCTAAAATATCGCTCAATTTGATAGAAATCCCTGTTTTTCCCCTAAAATATCGCTTATTTTCACAGAAATCCCTGTTTTTCCCCTAAAATATCGCTGATTTTCACAGAAATCCCTGTTTTTCCCCTAAAATATCGCTTATTTTCCTAGAAATCCCTGTTTTTCCCCTAAAATATCGCTTATTTTCACAGAAATCCCTGTTTTTCCCCTAAAATATCGCTTATTTTCCTAGAAATCCCTGTTTTTCCCCTAAAATATCGCTGATTTTCACAGAAATCCCTGTTTTTAACCTAAAATATCGCTTATTTTCACAGAAATCCCTGTTTTTAACAAAAAATATCGCTTATTTTCATAGAAATCTCTGTTTTTCCCTCAAAATATCGCTTATTTTCACAGAAATCCCTGTTTTTCCCCTAAAATATCTCTTATTTTCACAGAAATCCCTGTTTTTCCCCTAAAATATAGCTTATTTTCAAAGAAATCCCTGTTTTTCCCCTAAAATATCGCTTATTTTCATAGAAATCCCTGTTTTTCCCCTTAAATATCGCTTATTTTCACTGAAATCCCTGTTTTTCCCCTTAAATATCGCTCATTTTGATAGCAATCCCTGTTTTTCCCCTTCAATATCGCTTATTTTCACAGAAATCCCTGTTTTTCCCCTAAAATATCGCTTATTTTCACAGAAATCCCTGTTTTTCCCCTAAAATATCGCTTATTTTCACAGAAATCCCTGTTTTTCCCTTAAAATATCGCTTATTTTCACAGAAATCCCTGTTTTTCCCCTTCAATATCGCTTATTTTCACAGAAATCCCTGTTTTTCCACTAAAGTATCGCTTATTTTCACAGAAATCCCTGTTTTTCCCCTAAAATGTGGCTTATTTTCACAGAAATCCCTGTTTTTCCCATTAAATATCGCTGATTTTCATAGAAATCCCTGTTTTTCCCCTTAAATATCGCTTATTTTCCTAGAAATCCCTGTTTTTCCCCTAAAATATCGCTCATTTTGATAGCAATCCCTGTTTTTCCCCTAAAATATCTCTTATTTTCCTAGAAATCCCTGTTTTTCCCCTTAAATATCGCTCATTTTGATAGCAATCCCTGTTTTTCCCCTAAAATATCGCTTATTTTCACAGAAATCCCTGTTTTTCCCCTAAAATATCGCTTATTTTCACAGAAATCCCTGTTTTTCCCCTAAAATATCGCTTATTTTCCATGAAATCCCTGTTTTTCCCTTAAAATATCGCTTATTTTCACAGAAATCCCTGTTTTTCCCCTAAAATATCGCTTATTTTCCTAGAAATCCCTGTTTTTCCCCTAAAATATCGCTTATTTTCACAGAAATCCCTGTTTTTCCCATTAAATATCGCTTATTTTCACAGAAATCCCTGTTTTTCCCCTTCAATATCGCTTATTTTCACAGAAATCCCTGTTTTTCCCCTAAAATATCGCTTATTTTCACAGAAATCCCTGTTTTTCCCCTAAAATATCGCTTATTTTCACAGAAATCCCTGTTTTTCCCCTAAAATATCGCTCATTTTGATAGAAATCCCTGTTTTTCCCCTAAAATATCGCTTATTTTCACAGAAATCCCTGTTTTTCCCCTTAAATATCGCTTATTTTCACAGAAATCCCTGTTTTTCCCCTAAAATGTCGCTTATTTTCACAGAAATCCCTGTTTTTCCCCTAAAATATCGCTTAATTTTACAGAAATCCCTGTTTTTCCCCTTAAATATCGCTGATTTTCACAGAAATCCCTGTTTTTCCCCTAAAATATCGCTGATTTTCACAGAAATCCCTGTTTTTCCCCTAAAATATCGCTGATTTTCACAGAAATCCCTGTTTTTCCCCTAAAATATCGCTTATTTTCACAGAAATCCCTGTTTTTCCCCTAAAATATCGCTTATTTTCACAGAAATCCCTGTTTTTCCCCTTAAATATCTCTTATTTTCACAGAAATCCCTGTTTTTCCCCTTAAATATCGCTTATTTTCACAGAAATCCCTGTTTTTCCCCTAAAATATCGCTTATTTTCACAGAAATCCCTGTTTTTCCCCTAAAATATCGCTGATTTTCACAGAAATCCCTGTTTTTCCCCTAAAATATCGCTGATTTTCACAGAAATCCCTGTTTTTCCCCTAAAATATCGCTGATTTTCACAGAAATCCCTGTTTTTCCCATTAAATATCGCTTATTTTCACAGAAATCCCTGTTTTTCCCCTAAAATGTCGCTTATTTTCACAGAAATCCCTGTTTTTCCCCTAAAATATCGCTTATTTTCACAGAAATCCCTGTTTTTCCCCTAAAATATCGCTTATTTTCACAGAAATCCCTGTTTTTCCCATTAAATATCGCTTATTTTCACAGAAATCACTGTTTTTCCCCTTCAATATCGCTTATTTTCACAGAAATCCCTGTTTTTCCCCTTAAATATCGCTTATTTTCACAGAAATCCCCATTTTTTCCCTAAAATATCGCTTATTTTCACAGAAATCCCTGTTTTTCCCCTAAAATATCGCTCATTTTGATAGAAATCCCTGTTTTTCCCCTAAAATATCGCTTATTTTCACAGAAATCCCTGTTTTTCCCCTAAAATATTGCTTATTTTCACAGAAATCCCTGTTTTTCCCCTAAAATATCGCTTATTTTCTCAGCAATCCCTGTTTTTCCCCTAAAATATCGCTTATTTTCACAGAAATCCCTGTTTTTCCCCTAAAATATCGCTTGTTTTCACAGAAATCCCTGTTTTTCCCCTAAAATATCGCTTATTTTCACAGAAATCCCTGTTTTTCCACTAAAATATCGCTTATTTTCACAGAAATCCCTGTTTTTCCCCTAAAATATCGCTTATTTTCACAGAAATCCCTGTTTTTCCCCTGAAATATCGCTGATTTTCATAGAAATCCCTGTTTTTCCCCTAGAATATCGCTTATTTTCACAGAAATCCCTGTTTTTCCCCTAAAATATCGCTTATTTTCACAGAAATCCCTGTTTTTCCCCTAAAATATCGCTTGTTTTCACAGAAATCCCTGTTTTTCCCCTTCAACATAGCTTATTTTCACAGAAATCCCTGTTTTTCCCCTAAAATACCGCTTATTTTCATAGAAATCCCTGTTTTGCCCCTAAAATATCGCTTATTTTCACAGAAATCCCTGTTTTTCCCCTTCAATATCGCTTATTTTCCATGAAATCCCTGTTTTTCCCCTAAAATATCGCTTATTTTCACAGAAATCCCTGTTTTTCCCCTAAAATATCGCTTATTTTCACAGAAATCCCTGTTTTTCCCCTAAAATATCGCTTATTTTCACAGAAATCCCTGTTTTTCCCCTTAAATATCGCTTATTTTCACAGAAATCCCTGTTTTTCCCCTAAAATATCGCTGATTTTCACAGAAATCCCTGTTTTTCCCCTAAAATAGCGCTCATTTTCACAGAAATCCCTGTTTTTCCCCTAAAATATCGCTCATTTTCACAGAAATCCCTGTTTTTCCCCTAAAATATCGCTGATTTTCATAGAAATCCCTGTTTTTCCCCTAAAATATCGCTGATTTTCACAGAAATCCCTGTTTTTCCCCTAAAATATCGCTGATTTTCACAGAAATCCCTGTTTTTCCCCTAAAATATCGCTTATTTTCACAGAAATCCCTGTTTTTCCCATTAAATATCGCTTATTTTCACAGAAATCCCTGTTTTTCCCCTTCAATATCGCTTATTTTCACAGAAATCCCTGTTTTTCCACTAAAATATCGCTTATTTTCACAGAAATCCCTGTTTTTCCCCTAAAATGTGGCTTATTTTCACAGAAATCCCTGTTTTTCCCATTAAATATCGCTGATTTTCATAGAAATCCCTGTTTTTTCCCTAAAATGTCGCTCATTTTGATTGCAATCCCTGTTTTTCCCCTAAAATATCGCTTATTTTCACAGAAATCCCTGTTTTTCCCCTAAAATATCGCTTATTTTCACAGAAATCCCTGTTTTTCCCCTAAAATATCGCTTATTTTCATAGAAATCCCTGTTTTTCCCCTAAAATATCGCTTATTTTCACAGAAATCCCTGTTTTTCCCCTAAAATGTGGCTTATTTTCAAAGAAATCCCTGTTTTTCCCCTAAAATATCGCTCATTTTCATAGAAATCCCTGTTTTTTCCCTAAAATATCACTTATTTTCACAGAAATCCGTGTTTTTCCCCTTAAATATCGCTTATTTTCTCAGAAATCCCTGTTTTTCCCCTAAAATATCGCTCATTATCCTAGAAATCCCTGTTTTTCCCCTAAAATATCGCTCATTTTGATAGAAATCCCTGTTTTTCCCCTAAAATATCGCTTATTTTCACAGAAATCCCTGTTTTTCCCCTAAAATATTGCTTATTTTCACAGAAATCCCTGTTTTTCCCCTAAAATATCGCTTATTTTCTCAGCAATCCCTGTTTTTCCACTTAAATATCGCTTATTTTCACAGAAATCCCTGTTTTTCCCCTAAAATATCGCTTATTTTCACAGAAATCCCTGTTTTTCCCCTAAAATATCGCTTATTTTCACAGAAATCCCTGTTTTTCCCCTAAAATATCGCTTATTTTACTAGAAATCCCTGTTTTTCCCCTAAAATATCGCTTATTTTCACAGAAATCCCTGTTTTTCCACTTAAATATCGCTTATTTTCATAGAAATCCCTGTTTTTAACCTAAAATATCGCTTATTTTCACAGAAATCCCTGTTTTTCCACTAAAATATCGCTTATTTTCACAGAAATCCCTGTTTTTCCCCTAAAATATCGCTGATTTTCATAGAAATCCCTGTTTTTCCCCTAAAATATCACTTATTTTCCTTGAAATCCCTGTTTTTCCCCTAAAATATCACTTATTTTCACAGAAATCCCTGTTTTTAACCTAAAATATCGCTTATTTTCAGAGTAATCCCTGTTTTTCCCCTAAAATATCGCTCATTTTGATAGAAATCCCTGTTTTTCCCCTAAAATATCGCTTGTTTTCACAGAAATCCCTGTTTTTCCCCTAAAATATCGCTTATTTTCACAGAAATCCCTGTTTTTCCCCTAAAATATCGCTTATTTTCACAGAAATCCCTGTTTTTCCCCTAAAATATAGCTTATTTTCACAGAAATCCCTGTTTTTCCCCTAAAATATCGCTGATTTTCACAGAAATCCCTGTTTTTCCCCTAAAATATCGCTTATTTTCACAGAAATCCCTGTTTTTCCCCTAAAATATCGCTTATTTTCACAGAAATCCCTGTTTTTCCCCTTAAATATCGCCTGTTTTTCCCCTAAAATATCGCTTATTTTCACAGAAATCCCTGTTTTTCCCCTAAAATATCACTTATTTTCAGAGTAATCCCTGTTTTTCCCCTAAAATATCGCTCAATTTGATAGAAATCCCTGTTTTTCCCCTAAAATATCGCTTATTTTCACAGAAATCCCTGTTTTTCCCCTAAAATATCGCTGATTTTCACAGAAATCCCTGTTTTTCCCCTAAAATATCGCTTATTTTCCTAGAAATCCCTGTTTTTCCCCTAAAATATCGCTTATTTTCACAGAAATCCCTGTTTTTCCCCTAAAATATCGCTTATTTTCCTAGAAATCCCTGTTTTTCCCCTAAAATATCGCTGATTTTCACAGAAATCCCTGTTTTTAACCTAAAATATCGCTTATTTTCACAGAAATCCCTGTTTTTAACAAAAAATATCGCTTATTTTCATAGAAATCTCTGTTTTTCCCTCAAAATATCGCTTATTTTCACAGAAATCCCTGTTTTTCCCCTAAAATATCTCTTATTTTCACAGAAATCCCTGTTTTTCCCCTAAAATATAGCTTATTTTCAAAGAAATCCCTGTTTTTCCCCTAAAATATCGCTTATTTTCATAGAAATCCCTGTTTTTCCCCTTAAATATCGCTTATTTTCACTGAAATCCCTGTTTTTCCCCTTAAATATCGCTCATTTTGATAGCAATCCCTGTTTTTCCCCTTCAATATCGCTTATTTTCACAGAAATCCCTGTTTTTCCCCTAAAATATCGCTTATTTTCACAGAAATCCCTGTTTTTCCCCTAAAATATCGCTTATTTTCACAGAAATCCCTGTTTTTCCCTTAAAATATCGCTTATTTTCACAGAAATCCCTGTTTTTCCCCTTCAATATCGCTTATTTTCACAGAAATCCCTGTTTTTCCACTAAAGTATCGCTTATTTTCACAGAAATCCCTGTTTTTCCCCTAAAATGTGGCTTATTTTCACAGAAATCCCTGTTTTTCCCATTAAATATCGCTGATTTTCATAGAAATCCCTGTTTTTCCCCTTAAATATCGCTTATTTTCCTAGAAATCCCTGTTTTTCCCCTAAAATATCGCTCATTTTGATAGCAATCCCTGTTTTTCCCCTAAAATATCTCTTATTTTCCTAGAAATCCCTGTTTTTCCCCTTAAATATCGCTCATTTTGATAGCAATCCCTGTTTTTCCCCTAAAATATCGCTTATTTTCACAGAAATCCCTGTTTTTCCCCTAAAATATCGCTTATTTTCACAGAAATCCCTGTTTTTCCCCTAAAATATCGCTTATTTTCCATGAAATCCCTGTTTTTCCCTTAAAATATCGCTTATTTTCACAGAAATCCCTGTTTTTCCCCTAAAATATCGCTTATTTTCCTAGAAATCCCTGTTTTTCCCCTAAAATATCGCTTATTTTCACAGAAATCCCTGTTTTTCCCATTAAATATCGCTTATTTTCACAGAAATCCCTGTTTTTCCCCTTCAATATCGCTTATTTTCACAGAAATCCCTGTTTTTCCCCTAAAATATCGCTTATTTTCACAGAAATCCCTGTTTTTCCCCTAAAATATCGCTTATTTTCACAGAAATCCCTGTTTTTCCCCTAAAATATCGCTCATTTTGATAGAAATCCCTGTTTTTCCCCTAAAATATCGCTTATTTTCACAGAAATCCCTGTTTTTCCCCTTAAATATCGCTTATTTTCACAGAAATCCCTGTTTTTCCCCTAAAATGTCGCTTATTTTCACAGAAATCCCTGTTTTTCCCCTAAAATATCGCTTAATTTTACAGAAATCCCTGTTTTTCCCCTTAAATATCGCTGATTTTCACAGAAATCCCTGTTTTTCCCCTAAAATATCGCTGATTTTCACAGAAATCCCTGTTTTTCCCCTAAAATATCGCTGATTTTCACAGAAATCCCTGTTTTTCCCCTAAAATATCGCTTATTTTCACAGAAATCCCTGTTTTTCCCCTAAAATATCGCTTATTTTCACAGAAATCCCTGTTTTTCCCCTTAAATATCTCTTATTTTCACAGAAATCCCTGTTTTTCCCCTTAAATATCGCTTATTTTCACAGAAATCCCTGTTTTTCCCCTAAAATATCGCTTATTTTCACAGAAATCCCTGTTTTTCCCCTAAAATATCGCTGATTTTCACAGAAATCCCTGTTTTTCCCCTAAAATATCGCTGATTTTCACAGAAATCCCTGTTTTTCCCCTAAAATATCGCTGATTTTCACAGAAATCCCTGTTTTTCCCATTAAATATCGCTTATTTTCACAGAAATCCCTGTTTTTCCCCTAAAATGTCGCTTATTTTCACAGAAATCCCTGTTTTTCCCCTAAAATATCGCTTATTTTCACAGAAATCCCTGTTTTTCCCCTAAAATATCGCTTATTTTCACAGAAATCCCTGTTTTTCCCATTAAATATCGCTTATTTTCACAGAAATCACTGTTTTTCCCCTTCAATATCGCTTATTTTCACAGAAATCCCTGTTTTTCCCCTTAAATATCGCTTATTTTCACAGAAATCCCCATTTTTTCCCTAAAATATCGCTTATTTTCACAGAAATCCCTGTTTTTCCCCTAAAATATCGCTCATTTTGATAGAAATCCCTGTTTTTCCCCTAAAATATCGCTTATTTTCACAGAAATCCCTGTTTTTCCCCTAAAATATTGCTTATTTTCACAGAAATCCCTGTTTTTCCCCTAAAATATCGCTTATTTTCTCAGCAATCCCTGTTTTTCCCCTAAAATATCGCTTATTTTCACAGAAATCCCTGTTTTTCCCCTAAAATATCGCTTGTTTTCACAGAAATCCCTGTTTTTCCCCTAAAATATCGCTTATTTTCACAGAAATCCCTGTTTTTCCACTAAAATATCGCTTATTTTCACAGAAATCCCTGTTTTTCCCCTAAAATATCGCTTATTTTCACAGAAATCCCTGTTTTTCCCCTGAAATATCGCTGATTTTCATAGAAATCCCTGTTTTTCCCCTAGAATATCGCTTATTTTCACAGAAATCCCTGTTTTTCCCCTAAAATATCGCTTATTTTCACAGAAATCCCTGTTTTTCCCCTAAAATATCGCTTGTTTTCACAGAAATCCCTGTTTTTCCCCTTCAACATAGCTTATTTTCACAGAAATCCCTGTTTTTCCCCTAAAATACCGCTTATTTTCATAGAAATCCCTGTTTTGCCCCTAAAATATCGCTTATTTTCACAGAAATCCCTGTTTTTCCCCTTCAATATCGCTTATTTTCCATGAAATCCCTGTTTTTCCCCTAAAATATCGCTTATTTTCACAGAAATCCCTGTTTTTCCCCTAAAATATCGCTTATTTTCACAGAAATCCCTGTTTTTCCCCTAAAATATCGCTTATTTTCACAGAAATCCCTGTTTTTCCCCTTAAATATCGCTTATTTTCACAGAAATCCCTGTTTTTCCCCTAAAATATCGCTGATTTTCACAGAAATCCCTGTTTTTCCCCTAAAATAGCGCTCATTTTCACAGAAATCCCTGTTTTTCCCCTAAAATATCGCTCATTTTCACAGAAATCCCTGTTTTTCCCCTAAAATATCGCTGATTTTCATAGAAATCCCTGTTTTTCCCCTAAAATATCGCTGATTTTCACAGAAATCCCTGTTTTTCCCCTAAAATATCGCTGATTTTCACAGAAATCCCTGTTTTTCCCCTAAAATATCGCTTATTTTCACAGAAATCCCTGTTTTTCCCATTAAATATCGCTTATTTTCACAGAAATCCCTGTTTTTCCCCTTCAATATCGCTTATTTTCACAGAAATCCCTGTTTTTCCACTAAAATATCGCTTATTTTCACAGAAATCCCTGTTTTTCCCCTAAAATGTGGCTTATTTTCACAGAAATCCCTGTTTTTCCCATTAAATATCGCTGATTTTCATAGAAATCCCTGTTTTTTCCCTAAAATGTCGCTCATTTTGATTGCAATCCCTGTTTTTCCCCTAAAATATCGCTTATTTTCACAGAAATCCCTGTTTTTCCCCTAAAATATCGCTTATTTTCACAGAAATCCCTGTTTTTCCCCTAAAATATCGCTTATTTTCATAGAAATCCCTGTTTTTCCCCTAAAATATCGCTTATTTTCACAGAAATCCCTGTTTTTCCCCTAAAATGTGGCTTATTTTCAAAGAAATCCCTGTTTTTCCCCTAAAATATCGCTCATTTTCATAGAAATCCCTGTTTTTTCCCTAAAATATCACTTATTTTCACAGAAATCCGTGTTTTTCCCCTTAAATATCGCTTATTTTCTCAGAAATCCCTGTTTTTCCCCTAAAATATCGCTCATTATCCTAGAAATCCCTGTTTTTCCCCTAAAATATCGCTCATTTTGATAGAAATCCCTGTTTTTCCCCTAAAATATCGCTTATTTTCACAGAAATCCCTGTTTTTCCCCTAAAATATTGCTTATTTTCACAGAAATCCCTGTTTTTCCCCTAAAATATCGCTTATTTTCTCAGCAATCCCTGTTTTTCCACTTAAATATCGCTTATTTTCACAGAAATCCCTGTTTTTCCCCTAAAATATCGCTTATTTTCACAGAAATCCCTGTTTTTCCCCTAAAATATCGCTTATTTTCACAGAAATCCCTGTTTTTCCCCTAAAATATCGCTTATTTTACTAGAAATCCCTGTTTTTCCCCTAAAATATCGCTTATTTTCACAGAAATCCCTGTTTTTCCACTTAAATATCGCTTATTTTCATAGAAATCCCTGTTTTTAACCTAAAATATCGCTTATTTTCACAGAAATCCCTGTTTTTCCACTAAAATATCGCTTATTTTCACAGAAATCCCTGTTTTTCCCCTAAAATATCGCTGATTTTCATAGAAATCCCTGTTTTTCCCCTAAAATATCACTTATTTTCCTTGAAATCCCTGTTTTTCCCCTAAAATATCACTTATTTTCACAGAAATCCCTGTTTTTAACCTAAAATATCGCTTATTTTCAGAGTAATCCCTGTTTTTCCCCTAAAATATCGCTCATTTTGATAGAAATCCCTGTTTTTCCCCTAAAATATCGCTTGTTTTCACAGAAATCCCTGTTTTTCCCCTAAAATATCGCTTATTTTCACAGAAATCCCTGTTTTTCCCCTAAAATATCGCTTATTTTCACAGAAATCCCTGTTTTTCCCCTAAAATATAGCTTATTTTCACAGAAATCCCTGTTTTTCCCCTAAAATATCGCTGATTTTCACAGAAATCCCTGTTTTTCCCCTAAAATATCGCTTATTTTCACAGAAATCCCTGTTTTTCCCCTAAAATATCGCTTATTTTCACAGAAATCCCTGTTTTTCCCCTAAAATATCGCTGATTTTCACAGAAATCCCTGTTTTTCCCCTAAAATATCGCTTATTTTCACAGAAATCCCTGTTTTTCCCCTAAAATATCGCTGATTTTCATAGAAATCCCTGTTTTTCCCCTAAAATATCGCTTATTTTCACAGAAATCCCTGTTTTTCCACTAAAATATCGCTTATTTTCACAGAAATCCCTGTTTTTAACAAAAAATATCGCTTATTTTCACAGAAATCCCTGTTTTTCCCCTAAAATATCGCTTATTTTCCTAGAAATCCCTGTTTTTCCCCTAAAATATCGCTTATTTTCATAGAAATACCTGTTTTTCCCCTGAAATATCGCTTATTTTCACAGAAATCCCTGTTTTTCCCCTTCAATATCGCTTATTTTCACAGAAATCCCTGTTTTTCCCCTAAAATATCGCTTATTTTTACAGAAATCCCTGTTTTTCCCCTAAAATATCGCTTATTTTCACAGAAATCCCTGTTTTTCCCCTAAAATATCGCTCATTTTGATACAAATCCCTGTTTTTCCCCGAAAATATCGCTTATTTTCACAGAAATCCCTGTTTTTCCCCTAAAATATCGCTTATTTTCATAGAAATCCCTGTTTTTCCCCTTAAATATCGCTTATTTTCACAGAAATCCCTGTTTTTCCCCTAAAATGTGGCTTATTTTCACAGAAATCCCTGTTTTTCCCCTAAAATATCGCTTATTTTCACAGAAATCCCTGTTTTTCCCCTAAAATATCGCTTATTTTCACAGAAATCCCTGTTTTTCCCCTAAAATATCGCTTATTTTCACAGAAATCCCTGTTTTTCCCCTAAAATATCGCTTATTTTCACAGAAATCCCTGTTTTTCCCCTAAAATATCGCTTATTTTCACTGAAATCCCTGTTTTTCCCCTTCAATATCGCTTATTTTCACAGAAATCCCTGTTTTTCCCCTAAAATATCGCTTATTTTCACAGAAATCCCTGTTTTTCCCCTAAAATATCGCTTATTTTCACAGAAAACCCTGTTTTTCCCCTAAAATATCGCTTATTTTCACAGAAATCCCTGTTTTTCCCCTTCAATATCGCTTATTTTCCATGAAATCCCTGTTTTTCCCCTAAAATATCGCTTATTTTCACAGAAATCCCTGTTTTTCCCCTAAAATATCGCTTATTTTCACAGAAATCCCTGTTTTTCCCCTTCAATATCGCTTATTTTCCATGAAATCCCTGTTTTTCCCCTTCAATATCGCTTATTTTCACAGAAATCCCGGTTTTTCCCCTAAAATATCGCTGATTTTCACAGAAATCCCTGTTTTTCCCCTAAAATATCGCTTATTTTCACAGAAATCCCTGTTTTTCCCCTAAAATATCGCTGATTTTCACAGAAATCCCTGTTTTTCCCCTAAAATATCGCTCATTTTCACAGAAATCCCTGTTTTTCCCCTAAAATATCGCTCATTTTCACAGAAATCCCTGTTTTTCCCCTAAAATATCGCTGATTTTCACAGAAATCCCTGTTTTTCCCCTAAAATATCGCTGATTTTCACAGAAATCCCTGTTTTTCCCCTAAAATGTCGCTTATTTTCACAGAAATCCCTGTTTTTCCCCTAAAATATCGCTTATTTTCACAGAAATCCCTGTTTTTCCCCTAAAATATCGCTTATTTTCACAGAAATCCCTGTTTTTCCCCTAAAATATCGCTCATTTTCACAGAAATCACTGTTTTTCCCCTTCAATATCGCTTATTTTCACAGAAATCCCTATTTTTCCCCTAAAATATCGCTTATTTTCACAGAAATCCCTGTTTTTCCCCTAAAATGTGGCTTATTTTCACAGAAATCCCTGTTTTTCCCATTAAATATCGCTGATTTTCATAGAAATCCCTGTTTTTTCCCTAAAATGTCGCTCATTTTGATTGCAATCCCTGTTTTTCCCCTAAAATATCGCTTATTTTCACAGAAATCCCTGTTTTTCCACTAAAATATCGCTGATTTTCACAGAAATCCCTGTTTTTCCCCTAAAATATCGCTTATTTTCACAGAAATCCCTGTTTTTCCCCTAAAATGTGGCTTATTTTCACAGAAATCCCTGTTTTTCCCCTAAAATATCGCTCATTTTCATAGAAATCCCTGTTTTTTCCCCTTAAATATCGCTTATTTTCACAGAAATCCCTGTTTTTCCCCTAAAATATTGCTTATTTTCACAGAAATCCCTGTTTTTAACCGAAAATATCGCTTATTTTCACAGAAATCCCTGTTTTTCCCCTAAAATATCGCTTATTTTCACAGAAATCCTTGTTTTTCCCCTAAAATATCGCTTATTTTCACAGAAATCCCTGTTTTTCCCCTAAAATATCGCTTATTTTCCTAGAAATCCCTGTTTTTCCCCTAAAATATCGCTTATTTTCACAGAAATCCCTGTTTTTCCCCTAAAATATCGCTTATTTTCACAGAAATCCCTGTTTTTCCCCTAAAATATCGCTTATTTTCACAGAAATCCCTGTTTTTCCCCTAAAATATCGCTGATTTTCACAGAAATCCCTGTTTTTCCCATAAAATATCGCTTTTTTTCATAGAAATCCCTGTTTTTCCCCTAAAATATCGCTTATTTTCACAGAAATCCCTGTTTTTCCCCTAAAATATCGCTTATTTTCACAGAAATCCCTGTTTTTCCCCTAAAATATCGCTTATTTTCACAGAACACCCTGTTTTTCCCCTAAAATATCGCTTATTTTCACAGAAATCCCTGTTTTTCCCCTAAAATATCGCTTATTTTCACAGAAATCCCTGTTTTTCCCCTAAAATATCGCTTATTTTCACAGAAATCCCTGTTTTTCCCCTGAAATATCGCTTATTTTCACAGAAATCCCTGTTTTTCCCCTAAAATGTGGCTTATTTTCACAGAAATCCCTGTTTTTCCCCTAAAATATCGCTTATTTTCATAGAAATCCCTGTTTTTCCCCTAAAATATCGCTCATTTTGATAGAAATCCCTGTTTTTCCCCTAAAATACCGCTTATTTTCACAGAAATCCCTGTTTTTCCCCTTCAATATCGCTTATTTTCACAGAAATCCCTGTTTTTCCCCTAAAATATCGCTTATTTTCACAGAAATCCCTGTTTTTCCCCTAAAATATCGCTCATTTTCCTAGAAATCCCTGTTTTTCCCCTAAAATATCGCTTATTTTCACAGAAATCCCTGTTTTTCCCCTAAAATATCGCTTATTTTCACAGAAATCCCTGTTTTTCCCCTAAAATATCGCTCATTTTCCTAGAAATCCCTGTTTTTCCCCTTCAATATCGCTTATTTTCACAGAAATCCCTGTTTTTCCCCTAAAATATCGCTTATTTTCACAGAAATCCCTGTTTTTCCCCTAAAATATCGCTCATTTTCCTAGAAATCCCTGTTTTTCCCCTAAAATACCGCTTATTTTCATAGAAATCCCTGTTTTTCCCCTAAAATATCGCTGATTTTCACAGAAATCCCTGTTTTTCCCCTAAAATGTGGCTTATTTTCACAGAAATCCCTGTTTTTCCCCTAAAATATCGCTTATTTTCACAGAAATCCCTGTTTTTCCCTTTCAATATCGCTTATTTTCACAGAAATCCCTGTTTTTCCACTAAAATATCGCTTATTTTCACAGAAATCCCTGTTTTTCCCCTAAAATGTGGCTTATTTTCACAGAAATCCCTGTTTTTCCCCTAAAATATCGCTTATTTTCACAGAAATCCCTGTTTTTCCCCTAAAATACCGCTTATTTTCATAGAAATCCCTGTTTTTCCCCTAAAATATCGCTTATTTTCACAGAAATCCCTGTTTTTCCCCTTCAATATCGCTTATTTTCCATGAAATCCCTGTTTTTCCCCTAAAATATCGCTTATTTTCACAGAAATCCCTGTTTTTCCCCTAAAATATCGCTCATTTTGATACAAATCCCTGTTTTGCCCCGAAAATATCGCTTATTTTCACAGAAATCCCTGTTTTTCCCCTAAAATATCGCTTATTTTCACAGAAATCCCTGTTTTTCCCCTAAAATATCGCTTATTTTCACAGAAATCCCTGTTTCTCCCCTAAAATGTGGCTTATTTTCACAGAAATCCCTGTTTTTCCCCTAAAATATCGCTTATTTTCACAGAAATCCCTGTTTTTCCCCTTCAATATCGCTTATTTTCACAGAAATCCCTGTTTTTCCACTAAAATATCGCTTATTTTCACAGAAATCCCTGTTTTTCCCCTAAAATGTGGCTTATTTTCACAGAAATCCCTGTTTTTCCCCTAAAATGTCGCTGATTTTCATAGAAATCCCTGTTTTTCCCCTAAAATATCGCTTATTTTCACTGAAATCCCTGTTTTTCCCCTAAAATATCGCTTATTTTCACAGAAATCCCTGTTTTTCCCCTAAAATATCGCTGATTTTCATACAAATCCCTGTTTTTCCCCGAAAATATCGCTTATTTTCACAGAAATCCCTGTTTTTCCCCTAAAATATCTCTTATTTTTACAGAAATCCCTGTTTTTCCCCTAAAATATCACTTATTTTCACAGAAATCCCCATTTTTCCCCTAAAATATCGCTTATTTTCACAGAAAACCCTGTTTTTCCCCTGAAATATCGCTTATTTTCACAGAAATCCCTGTTTTTCCCCTAAAATATCGCTCATTTTGATACAAATCCCTGTTTTGCCCCGAAAATATCGCTTATTTTCACAGAAATCCCTGTTTTTCCCCTGAAATATCGCTGATTTTCATAGAAATCCCTGTTTTTCCCCTTAAATATCGCTTATTTTCACAGAAATCCCTGTTTTTCCCCTAAAATATCGCTTATTTTCACAGAAATCCCTGTTTTTCCCCTAAAATATCGCTTATTTTCACAGAAATCCCTGTTTTTCCCCTAAAATATCGCTCATTTTGATAGAAATCCCTGTTTTTCCCCTAAAATACCGCTTATTTTCACAGAAATCCCTGTTTTTCCCCTTCAATATCGCTTATTTTCACAGAAATCCCTGTTTTTCCCCTAAAATATCGCTCATTTTCCTAGAAATCCCTGTTTTTCCCTTAAAATATCGCTTATTTTCACAGAAATCCCTGTTTTTCCCCTAAAATATCGCTTATTTTCACAGAAATCCCTGTTTTTCCCCTAAAATATCGCTTATTTTCACAGAAATCCCTGTTTTTCCCCTGAAATATCGCTGATTTTCATAGAAATCCCTGTTTTTCCACTAAAATATCGCTTATTTTCACAGAAATCCCTGTTTTTCCCCTAAAATGTGGCTTATTTTCACAGAAATCCCTGTTTTTCCCCTAAAATGTGGCTTATTTTCATAGAAATCCCTGTTTTTCCCCTTAAATATCGCTGATTTTCATAGAAATCCCTGTTTTTCCCCTAAAATATCGCTCATTTTGATACAAATCCCTGTTTTGCCCCGAAAATATCACTTATTTTCACAGAAATCCCTGTTTTTCCCCTTCAATATCGCTCATTTTCCTAGAAATCCCTGTTTTTCCCCTAAAATATCGCTTATTTTCACAGAAATCCCTGTTTTTCCCCTAAAATATCGCTTATTTTCTCAGAAATCCCTGTTTTTCCACTTAAATATCGCTTATTTTCACAGAAATCCCTGTTTTTCCCCTAAAATATCGCTTATTTTACTAGAAATCCCTGTTTTTCCCCTAAAATATCGCTTATTTTCACAGAAATCCCTGTTTTTCCCCTTAAATATCGCTTATTTTCACAGAAATCCCTGTTTTTCCCCTAAAATATCGCTTATTTTACTAGAAATCCCTGTTTTTCCCCTAAAATATCGCTTATTTTCACAGAAATCCCTGTTTTTCCCCTAAAATATCGCTTATTTTCACAGAAATCCCTGTTTTGCCCCGAAAATATCGCTTATTTTCACAGAAATCCCTGTTTTTCCCCTAAAATATCGCTTATTTTCATAGAAATCCCTGTTTTTCCCCTTAAATATCGCTTATTTTCACAGAAATCCCTGTTTTTCCCCTAAAATGTGGCTTATTTTCACAGAAATCCCTGTTTTTCCCCTAAAATATCGCTTATTTTCACAGAAATCCCTGTTTTTCCCCTAAAATATCGCTCATTTTGATAGAAATCCCTGTTTTTCCCCTAAAATACCGCTTATTTTCACAGAAATCCCTGTTTTTCCCCTTCAATATCGCTTATTTTCACAGAAATCCCTGTTTTTCCCCTAAAATATCGCTCATTTTCCTAGAAATCCCTGTTTTTCCCCTAAAATATCGCTTATTTTCACAGAAATCCCTGTTTTTCCCCTAAAATATCCCTTATTTTCACAGAAATCCCTGTTTTTCCCCTAAAATATCGCTCATTTTCATAGAAATCCCTGTTTTTCCCCTAAAATGTGGCTTATTTTCACAGAAATCCCTGTTTTTCCCCTAAAATGTGGCTTATTTTCACAGAAATCCCTGTTTTTCCCCTAAAATATCACTTATTTTCACAGAAATCCCAATTTTTCCCATAAAATATCGCTTATTTTCACAGAAATCCCTGTTTTTCCCCTAAAATATCGCTTATTTTCACAGAAATCCCTGTTTTTCCCCTAAAATATCGCTCATTTTGATACAAATCCCTGTTTTGCCTCGAAAATATAGCTTATTTTCATAGAAATCCCTGTTTTTCCCCTAAAATATCGCTTATTTTCACAGAAATCCCTGTTTTTCCCCTAAAATGTGGCTTATTTTCACAGAAATCCCTGTTTTTCCCCTAAAATGTCGCTTATTTTCACAGAAATCCCTGTTTTTCCCCTAAAATATCGCTTATTTTCACAGAAATCCCTGTTTTTCCCCTAAAATATCGCTCATTTTGATAGAAATCCCTGTTTTTCCCCTAAAATACCGCTTATTTTCACAGAAATCCCTGTTTTTCCCCTAAAATATCGCTCATTTTCCTAGAAATCCCTGTTTTTCCCATTAAATATCGCTTATTTTCACAGAAATCCCTGTTTTTCCCCTAAAATATCGCTTATTTTCACTGAAATCCCTGTTTTTCCCCTAAAATATCGCTTATTTTCACAGAAATCCCTGTTTTTCCCCTAAAATATCGCTGATTTTCATAGAAATCCCTGTTTTTCCCCTAAAATATCGCTTATTTTCACAGAAAACCCTGTTTTTCCCCTAAAATATCGCTTATTTTCACAGAAATCCCTGTTTTTCCCCTAAAATATCGCTCATTTTGATACAAATCCCTGTTTTTCCCCTAAAATATCGCTTATTTTCACAGAAATCCCTGTTTTTCCCCTAAAATATCGCTGATTTTCATAGAAATCCCTGTTTTTCCCCTAAAATATCGCTTATTTTCACAGAAATCCCTGTTTTTCCCCTAAAATGTGGCTTATTTTCACAGAAATCCCTGTTTTTCCCCTAAAATATCGCTTATTTTCACAGAAATCCCTGTTTTTCCCCTAAAATATCGCTCATTTTGATAGAAATCCCTGTTTTTCCCCTAAAATATCGCTTATTTTCACAGAAATCCCTGTTTTTCCCCTTCAATATCGCTTATTTTCACAGAAATCCCTGTTTTTCCCCTTCAATATCGCTTATTTTCACAGAAATCCCTGTTTTTCCCCTGAAATATCGCTAATTTTCATAGAAATCCCTGTTTTTCCCCTAAAATATCGCTTATTTTCACAGAAATCCCTGTTTTTCCCCTAAAATATCGCTTATTTTCACAGAAATCCCTGTTTTTCCCCTAAAATATCGCTTATTTTCACAGAAATCCCTGTTTTTCCCCTTAAATATCGCTTATTTTCACAGAAATCCCTGTTTTTCCCCTAAAATATCGCTTATTTTCACAGAAATCCCTGTTTTTCCCCTAAAATATCGCTTATTTTCACAGAAATCCCTGTTTTTCCCCTAAAATGTCGCTTATTTTCACAGAAATCCCTGTTTTTCCCCTAAAATATTGCTTATTTTCACAGAAATCCCTGTTTTTCCCCTAAAATATCGCTTAATTTTACAGAAATCCCTGTTTTTCCCCTAAAATATCGCTTATTTTCACAGAAATCCCTGTTTTTCCACTTAAATATCGCTTATTTTCACAGAAATCCCTGTTTTTCCCCTAAAATATCGCTTGTTTTCACAGAAATCCCTGTTTTTCCCCTAAAATGTGGCTTATTTTCACAGAAATCCAGGTTTTTCCCCTAAAATATCGCTTATATTCAAAGAAATCCCTGTTTTTCCCCTTAAATATCGCTTATTTTCCTAGAAATCCCTGTTTTTAACCTAAAATATCGCTCATTTTGATAGCAATCCCTGTTTTTCCCCTAAAATATCTCTTATTTTCCTAGAAATCCCTGTTTTTCCCCTAAAATATCGCTTGTTTTCACAGAAATCCCTGTTTTTCCCCTAAAATATCGCTTATTTTCCATGAAATCCCTGTTTTTAACATAAAATATCACTTATTTTCATAGAAATCCCTGTTTTTCCCCTAAAATATCGCTTATTTTCAAAGAAATCCCTGTTTTTCCCCTAAAATATCGCTCATTTTCATAGAAATCCCTGTTTTTTCCCCTTAAATATCGCTTATTTTCACAGAAATCCCTGTTTTTCCCCTAAAATATCGCTTATTTTCACAGAAATCCCTGTTTTTCCCCTAAAATATCGCTTATTTTCACAGAAATCCCTGTTTTTCCCCTAAAATATCGCTCATTTTGATAGAAATCCCTGTTTTTCCCCTAAAATATCGCTTATTTTCACAGAAATCCCTGTTTTTCCCCTAAAATATCGCTGATTTTCACAGAAATCCCTTTTTTTCCCCTAAAATATCGCTTATTTTCACAGAAATCCCTGTTTTTCCCCTAAAATATCGCTTATTTTCTCAGCAATCCCTGTTTTTCCCCTTAAATATCGCTTATTTTCCTAGAAATCCCTGTTTTTAACCTAAAATATCGCTCATTTTGATAGCAATCCCTGTTTTTCCCCTAAAATATCGCTTGTTTTCACAGAAATCCCTGTTTTTCCCCTAAAATATCGCTTGTTTTCACAGAAATCCCTGTTTTTCCCCTAAAATATCGCTTATTTTCACAGAAATCCCTGTTTTTAACATAAAATATCGCTGATTTTCATAGAAATCCCTGTTTTTCCCCTAAAATATCGCTTATTTTCACAGAAATCCCTTTTTTTCCCCTAAAATATCGCTTATTTTCACAGAAATCCCTGTTTTTCCCCTAAAATATCGCTTATTTTCTCAGCAATCCCTGTTTTTCCCCTTAAATATCGCTTATTTTCCTAGAAATCCCTGTTTTTCCCCTAAAATATCGCTCATTTTCATAGAAATCCCTGTTTTTTCCCCTTAAATATCGCTTATTTTCACAGAAATCCCTGTTTTTCCCCTTAAATATCGCTTATTTTCACAGAAATCCCTGTTTTTCCCCTAAAATATCGCTCATTTTCCTAGAAATCCCTGTTTTTCCCCTAAAATATCGCTCATTTTGATAGAAATCCCTGTTTTTCCCCTAAAATATCGCTTATTTTCACAGAAATCCCTGTTTTTCCCCTAAAATATCGCTGATTTTCACAGAAATCCCTGTTTTTCCCCTAAAATATTGCTCATTTTCACAGAAATCCCTGTTTTTCCCCTGAAATATCGCTTATTTTCACAGAAATCCCTGTTTTTCCCCTAAAATATCGCTTATTTTCACAGAAATCCCTGTTTTTCCCCTAAAATATCGCTTATTTTACTAGGAATCCCTGTTTTTCCCCTAAAATATCGCTTATTTTCACAGAAATCCCTGTTTTTCCACTTAAATATCGCTTATTTTCATAGAAATCCCTGTTTTTAACCTAAAATATCGCTTATTTTCACAGAAATCCCTGTTTTTCCACTAAAATATCGCTTATTTTCACAGAAATCCCTGTTTTTCCCCTAAAATATCGCTTATTTTCACAGAAATCCCTGTTTTTCCCCTAAAATATCGCTGATTTTCATAGAAATCCCTGTTTTTCCCCTAAAATATCACTTATTTTCCTTGAAATCCCTGTTTTTCCCCTAAAATATCACTTATTTTCACAGAAATCCCTGTTTTTCCCCTTCAATATCGCTTATTTTCACAGAAATCCCTGTTTTTCCCCTTCAATATCGCTAATTTTCATAGAAATCCCTGTTTTTCCCCTAAAATATCGCTTATTTTCACAGAAATCCCTGTTTTTCCCCTAAAATATCGCTTATTTTCACAGAAATCCCTGTTTTTCCCCTAAAATATCGCTTATTTTCCTAGAAATCCTTGTTTTTCCCCTAAAATATCGCTCATTTTGATAGAAATCCCTGTTTTTCCCCTAAAATATCGCTTATTTTCACAGAAATCCCTGTTTTTCCCCTAAAATATCGCTTATTTTCATAGAAATCCCTGTTTTTCCCCTAAAGTATCGCTTATTTTCAAAGAAATCCCTGTTTTTCCCCTAAAATATCGCTTATTTTCACAGAAATCCCTGTTTTTCCCCTAAAATATCGCTTATTTTCCTAGAAATCCCTGTTTTTCCCCTGAAATATCGCTGATTTTCATAGAAATCCCTGTTTTTCCCCTAAAATATCGCTTATTTTCACAGAAATCCCTGTTTTTCCCCTAAAATATCGCTTATTTTCACAGAAATCCCTGTTTTTCCCCTAAAATGTGGCTTATTTTCACAGAAATCCCTGTTTTTCCCCTAAAATATCGCTCATTTTGATAGAAATCCCTGTTTTTCCCCTAAAATATCGCTTATTTTCACAGAAATCCCTGTTTTTCCCATAAAATATCGCTTATTTTCACAGAAATCCCTGTTTTTCCCCTAAAATATCGCTTATTTTCATAGAAATCCCTGTTTTTCCCATTAAATATCGCTTATTTTCACAGAAATCCCTGTTTTTCCCCTAAAATGTCGCTTATTTTCACAGAAATCCCAATTTTTCCCCTTAAATATCGCTTATTTTCACAGAAATCCATGTTTTTCCCCTAAAATGTCGCTTATTTTCACAGAAATCCCTGTTTTTCCCCTAAAATATCGCTCATTTTGATAGAAATCCCTGTTTTTCCCCTAAAATATCGCTTATTTTCACAGAAATCCCTGTTTTTCCCCTTCAATATCGCTTATTTTCACAGAAATCCCTGTTTTTCCCCTAAAATATCGCTGATTTTCATAGAAATCCCTGTTTTTCCCCTAAAATACCGCTTATTTTCACAGAAATCCCTGTTTTTCCCCTAAAATATCGCTTATTTTCACAGAAATCCCTGTTTTTCCCCTTAAATATCGCTTATTTTCACAGAAATCCCTGTTTTTCCCCTAAAATGTGGCTTATTTTCACAGAAATCCCTGTTTTTCCCATTAAATATCGCTGATTTTCATAGAAATCCCTGTTTTTCCCCTAAAATATCTCTTATTTTCCTAGAAATCCCTGTTTTTCCCCTAAAATATCGCTTATTTTCACAGAAATCCCTGTTTTTCCCCTAAAATATCGCTTATTTCCACAGAAATCCCTGTTTTTCCCCTAAAATATCGCTTATTTCCACAGAAATCCCTGTTTTTCCCCTAAAATATCACTTATTTTCATAGAAATCCCTGTTTTTTTCCTAAAATGTGGCTTATTTTCAAAGAAATCCCTGTTTTTCCCCTAAAATATCGCTCATTTTCATAGAAATCCCTGTTTTTCCCCTAAAATATCGCTTATTTTCACAGAAATCCCTGTTTTTCCCCTAAAATATCGCTTATTTTCACAGAAATCCCTGTTTTTCCCCTAAAATATCGCTCATTTTCCTAGAAATCCCTGTTTTTCCCCTAAAATATCGCTTATTTTCACAGAAATCCCTGTTTTTCCCCTAAAATATCGCTTATTTTCACTGAAATCCCTGTTTTTCCCCTTCAATATCGCTCATTTTCACAGAAATCCCTGTTTTTCCCCTAAAATATCGCTTATTTTCACAGAAATCCCTGTTTTTCCCCTAAAATATCGCTTATTTTCTCAGCAATCCCTGTTTTTCCACTTAAATATCGCTTATTTTCACAGAAATCCCTGTTTTTCCCCTAAAATATCGCTTATTTTCCAGAAATCCCTGTTTTTCCCCTGAAATATCGCTGATTTTCATAGAAATCCCTGTTTTTCCCCTAAAATATCGCTTATTTTCACAGAAATCCCTGTTTTTCCCCTAAAATATCGCTTATTTTCACAGAAATCCCTGTTTTTCCCCTAAAATATCGCTTATTTTCCTAGAAATCCCTGTTATTCCCCTAAAATATCGCTCATTTTGATAGAAATCCCTGTTTTTCCCCTAAAATATCGCTTATTTTCACAGAAATCCCTGTTTTTCCCATAAAATATCGCTTATTTTCACAGAAATCCCTGTTTTTCCCCTAAAATATTGCTTATTTTCATAGAAATCCCTGTTTTTCCCATTAAATATCGCTTATTTTCACAGAAATCCCTGTTTTTCCCCTAAAATGTCGCTTATTTTCACAGAAATCCCAATTTTTCCCCTAAAATATCGCTTATTTTCACAGAAATCCCTGTTTTTCCCCTAAAATGTCGCTTATTTTCACAGAAATCCCTGTTTTTCCCGTAAAATTTCGCTTATTTTCACAGAAATCCCTGTTTTTCCCCTAAAATATCGCTCATTTTGATAGAAATCCCTGTTTTTCCCATTAAATATCGCTTATTTTCACAGAAATCCCTGTTTTTCCCCTTAAATATCGCTTATTTTCCTAGAAATCCCTGTTTTTCCCCTAAAATATCGCTCATTTTGATAGCAATCCCTGTTTTTCCCCTAAAATATCGCTTATTTTCATAGAAATCCCTGTTTTTCCCCTAAAATATCTCTTATTTTCACAGAAATCCCTGTTTTTCCCCTAAAATATCGCTTATTTTCACAGAAATCCCTGTTTTTCCCCTAAAATATCACTTATTTTCATAGAAATCCCTGTTTTTCCCCTAAAATGTGGCTTATTTTCAAAGAAATCCCTGTTTTTCCCCCAAAATATCGCTCTTTTTCATAGATATCCCTGTTTTTTCCCCTTAAATATCGCTTATTTTCACAGAAATCCCTGTTTTTCCACTAAAATATCGCTTATTTTCACAGAAATCCCTGTTTTTCCCCTAAAATATCGCTCATTTTCCTAGAAATCCCTGTTTTTCCCCTAAAATATCGCTTATTTTCACAGAAATCCCTGTTTTTCCCCTAAAATATCGCTTATTTTCACAGAAATCCCTGTTTTTCCCCTAAAATATCGCTTATTTTACTAGAAATCCCTGTTTTTCCCCTAAAATATCGCTTATTTTCACAGAAATCCCTGTTTTTCCACTTAAATATCGCTTATTTTCATAGAAATCCCTGTTTTTAACCTAAAATATCGCTTATTTTCACAGAAATCCCTGTTTTTCCACTAAAATATCGCTTATTTTCACAGAAATCCCTGTTTTTCCCCTAAAATGTGGCTTATTTTCACAGAAATCCCTGTTTTTCCCCTAAAATATCGCTGATTTTCATAGAAATCCCTGTTTTTCCCCTAAAATATCACTTGTTTTCCTTGAAATCCCTGTTTTTCCCCTAAAATATCGCTTATTTTCACAGAAATCCCTGTTTTTCTACTTCAATATCGCTTATTTTCACAGAAATCCCTGTTTTTCCCCTGAAATATCGCTAATTTTCATAGAAATCCCTGTTTTTCCCTTTAAATATCGCTTGTTTTCACAGAAATCCCTGTTTTTCCCCTAAAATATCGCTTATTTTCATAGAAATCCCTGTTTTTAACAAAAAATATCGCTTATTTTCACAGAAATCCCTGTTTTTCCCCTAAAATATCGCTTATTTTCACAGAAATCCCTGTTTTTCCCCTAAAATATCGCTTATTTTCACAGAAATCCCTGTTTTTCCCCTGAAATATCGCTGATTTTCATAGAAATCCCTGTTTTTCCCCTAAAATATCGCTTATTTTCACAGAAATCCCTGTTTTTCCCCTAAAATATCGCTTATTTTCACAGAAATCCCTGTTTTTCCCCTAAAATATCGCTTATTTTCACAGAAATCCCTGTTTTTCCCCTAAAATATCGCTTATTTTCACAGAAATCCCTGTTTTTCCCCTAAAATGTCGCTTATTTTCACAGAAATCCCTGTTTTTCCCCTAAAATGTCGCTTATTTTCACAGAAATCCCTGTTTTTCCCCTAAAATATCGCTGATTT